>NC_069504.1:193394049-193694049 GCF_027579735.1 Bombina bombina | reverse complement strand
GGGATCTTTCTAACGCCGGTATTTAGAGTCTTGGCTGAAGTGAGCGTTAGAAATCTAACGACAAAACTCCAGCCGCAGAGAAAAGCCCGGAGTTAAGAGCTTTCTAGGCTAACACCGGTTCATAAAGCTCTTAACTACTGTGCTCTAAAGTACACTAACACCCATAAACTACCTATGTACCCCTAAACCGAGGCCCCCCCCACATCGCCGCCACTCGATTACATTTTTTTAACCCCTAATCTGCCGACCGCACACCGCCGCCAGCTACGTTATACTTATGTACCCCTAATCTGCTGCCCCTAACACCGCAGACCCCTATATTATATTTATTAACCCCTAATCTGCCCCCCTCAATGTCGCCGACACCTACCTACACTTATTAACCCCTATTCTGCTGACCGGACCTCGTCGCTACTATAATAAAGTTATTAACCCCTAATCCGCCTCACTCCCGCCTCAATAACCCTATAATAAATAGTATTAACCCCAAATCTGCCCTCCCTAACCTCACCGACACCTAACTTCAAGTAATAACCCCTAATCTGCCGATTGGACCTCACCGCTACTATAATAAATGTATTAACCCCTAAAGCTAAGTCTAACCCTAACACTAACACCCCCCTAAGTTAAATATAATTTAAATCTAACGAAATAAATTAACTCTTATTAAATAAATTATTCCTATTTAAAGCTAAATACTTACCTGTAAAATAAACCCTAATATAGCTACAATATAAATTATAATTATATTGTAGCTATTTTAGTATTTATATTTATTTTACAGGCAACTTTGTATTTATTTTAACCAGGTACAATAGCTATTAAATAGTTAATAACTATTTAATAGCTACCTAGTTAAAATAATTACAAAATTACCTGTAAAATAAATCCTAACCTAAGTTACAATTAAACCTAACACTACACTAGCAATAAATTAATTAAATAAAATACCTACAATTATCTACAATTAAACCTAACACTACACTATCAATAAATTAATTAAATAAAATACATACAATTAAATAAACTAACTAAAGTACAAAAAATAAAAAAGAACTAAGTTACAAAAAAAATAAATATTTACAAACATTAGAAAAATATTACAACAATTTTAAACTAATTACACCTACTCTAAGCCCCCTAATAAAATAACAAAGCCCCCAAAATAAAAAAATGCCCTACCCTATTCTAAAATTAAAATAGAAAAGCTCTTTTACCTTACCAGCCCTTAAAAGGGCCATTTGCGGGGCATGCCCCAAAGAATTCAGCTCTTTTGCCTGTAAAAAAACCCCATACAATACCCCCCCCAACATTACAACCCACCACCCACATACCCCTAATCTAACCCAACCCCCCCTTAAATAAACCTAACACTAAGCCCCTGAAGATCTTCCTACCTTATCTTCACCACACCGGGTATCAGCGATCCGTCCAGGCTCCGATGTCTTGATCCAAGCCCAAGCGGGGGGCTGAAGACATCCATCCTCCGGGTGAAGTCTCGATCCAAGCGGGCAGAATAGGACATCCGGACCGGCAAACATCTTCATCCAGGAGGCATCTTCTATGTTCTTCCATCCGATGATGAGCGGCTGATCTTCAAGACCTCCAGCGCAGATCCATCCTCTTCTTCCGACAACTAGACGACGAATGAAGGTTCCTTTAAGGGACGTCATCCAAGATGGCGTCCCTCGAATTCAGGATTCTCAGCCAATCAGATTGAGCTTGCATTCTATTGGCTGATCGGAACAGCCAATAGAATGCAAGCTCAATCTGATTGGCTGATTGGATCAGCCAATCGGATTGAACTTGAATCTGATTGGCTGATTCCATCAGCCAATCAGAATTTTCCTACCTTAATTCCAATTGGCTGATAGAATCCTATCAGCCAATCGGAATTCTAGGGACGCCATCTTGGATGACGTCCCTTAAAGGAACCTTCATTCGTCGTCTAGTCGTCGGAAGAAGAGGATGGATCCGCGCTGGAGGTCTTGAAGATCATCGGATGGAAGAACATAGAAGATGCCTCCTGGATGAAGATGTTTGCCGATCCGGATGTCCTCTTCTGCCCGCTTGGATCAAGACTTCAGTCGGAGGATGGATGTCTTCAGCCCCCAGCTTGGGCTTGGATCAAGACATCGGAGCCTGGACGGATCGCTGATACCCGGTGTGGTGAAGATAAGGTAGGAAGATCTTCAGGGGCTTAGAAAAATATTACAAGAATTTTAAACTAATTACACCTACTCTAAGCCCCCTAATAAAATAACAAAGCCCCCAAAATAAAAAAATGCCCTACCCTATTCTAAAATTAAAATAGAAAAGCTCTTTTACCTTACCAGCCCTTAAAAGGGCCATTTGCGGGGCATGCCCCAAAGAATTCAGCTCTTTTGCCTGTAAAAAAAAAACATACAATACCCCCCCAACATTACAACCCACCACCCACATACCCCTAATCTAACCCAACCCCCCTTAAATAAACCTAACACTAAGCCCCTGAAGATCTTCCTACCTTATCTTCACCACACCGGGTATCAGCGATCCGTCCAGGCTCCGATGTCTTGATCCAAGCCCAAGCGGGGGGCTGAAGACATCCATCCTCCGGGTGAAGTCTCGATCCAAGCGGGCAGAAGAGGACATCCGGACCGGCAAACATCTTCATCCAGGAGGCATCTTCTATGTTCTTCCATCCGATGATGAGCGGCTGATCTTCAAGACCTCCAGCGCAGATCCATCCTCTTCTTCCGACGACTAGAAGACGAATGAAGGTTCCTTTAAGGGACGTCATCCAAGATGGCGTCCCTCGAATTCCGATTGGCTGATAGGATTCTCAGCCAATCAGATTGAGCTCGCATTCTATTGGCTGATCGGAACAGCCAATAGAATGCAAGCTCAATCTGATTGGCTGATTGGATCAGCCAATCGGATTGAATTTGAATCTGATTGGCTGATTCCATCAGCCAATCAGAATTTTCCTACCTTAATTCCGATTGGCTGATAGAATCCTATCAGCCAATCAGAATTCTAGGGACGCCATCTTGGATGACGTCCCTTAAAGGAACCTTCATTCGTCGTCTAGTCGTCGGAAGAAGAGGATGGATCCGCACTGGAGGTCTTGAAGATCAGCCGCTCGTCATCGGATGGAAGAACATAGAAGATGCCTCCTGGATGAAGATGTTTGCCGATCCGGATGTCCTCTTCTGCCCGCTTGGATCAAGACTTCAGTCGGAGGATGGATGTCTTCAGCCCCCAGCTTGGGCTTGGATCAAGACATCGGAGCCTGGACGGATCGCTGATACACGGTGTGGTGAAGATAAGGTAGGAAGATCTTCAGGGGCTTAGTGTTAGGTTTATTTAAGGGGGGTTTGGGTTAGATTAGGGGTATGTGGGTGGTGGGTTGTAATGTTGGGGGGGTATTGTATGTTTTTTTTTACAGGTAAAAGAGCTGAATTCTTTGGGGCATGCCCCGCAAATGGCCCTTTTAAGGGCTGGTAAGGTAAAAGAGCTTTTCTATTTTAATTTTAGAATAGGGTAGGGCATTTTTTTATTTTGGGAGGCTTTGTTATTTTATTAGGGGGCTTAGAGTAGGTGTAAGTAGTTTAAAATTGTTGTAATATTTTTCTAATGTTTGTAAATATTTTTTTATTTTTTGCAACTTAGTTCTTTTTATTTTTTGTACTTTAGTTAGTTTATTTAATTGTATTTAATTGTAGGTATTTTATTTAATTTATTTAATGATAGTGTAGTGTTAGGTTTAATTGTAGATAATTGTAGGTATTTTATTTAATTAATTTATTGCTAGTGTAGTGTTAGGTTTAATTGTAAAGGATTTATTTTACAGGTAATTTTGTAATTATTTTAACTAGGTAGCTATTAAATAGTTATTAACTATTTAATAGCTATTGTACCTGGTTAAAATAAATACAAAGTTGCCTGTAAAATAAATATAAATCCTAAAATAGCTACAATATAATTTTAATTTATATTGCAGCTATATTAGGGTTTATTTTACAGGTAAGTATTTAGCTTTAAATAGGAATAATTTATTTAATAAGAGTTAATTTATTTCGTTAGAATAAAATTATATTTTATTTAGGGGGTGTTAGTGTTAGGGTTAGACTTAGCTTTAGGGGTTAATACATTTATTAGAGTGGCGGCGAGGTCCGGTCGGCAGATTAGGGTTTAATAATTGAAGTTAGGTATCGGCGATGTTAGGGAGGGCAGATTAGGGGTTAATACTATTTCTTATAGGGTTAGTGATGCGGATTAGGGGTTAATAACTTTATTATAGTAGCGGTGAGGTCCGGTCGGCAGATTAGGGGTTAATAATTGTAGGTATCTGGCGGTGACGTTGTGGGGGGCAGATTAGGGGTTAATAAATATAATATAGGGGTCGGCGGTGTTAGGGGCAGCAGATTAGAGGTACATAGCTATAATGTAGGTTGTGGCAGTGTACGGAGCGGCAGATTAGGGGTTAAAAATAATATGCAGGGGTCAGCGATAGCGGGGGCGGCAGATTAGGGGTTAATAAGTGTAAGGTTAGGGGTGTTTAGACTCGGGGTACATGTTAGGGTGTTAGGTGCAGACTTAGGAAGTGTTTCCCCATAGGAAGCAATGGGGCTGCGTTAAGAGCTCAACGCTGCTTTTTTGCAGGTGTTAGTTTTTTTTCAGCTCAAACAGCCCCATTGTTTCCTATGGGGGAATCGTGCACAAGCACGTTTTTGAAGCTGGCCGCGTCCGTAAGCACCGCTGGTATTGAGAGTTGCAGTAGCGGTAAATTATGCTCTACGCTCCCTTTTTGGATCCTAACGCACTGAAAACGCAGCCATTCTGTGAACTCTAAATACCAGCGGTATTTAAAAGGTGCGGGGAAAAAAAAGCATGCGTTAGCTACGCGGGTCGTTATTGACAAAACTCTAAATCTAGCCGTATGTTAGCGGAGATCATCCTAACAGCGTCTCGGCATTGAGTGATTCCTCATAGACTAAAACGAGCAAAAATTATATGGTAAGTATATTTTACTTACTATATATACTGTTCTCTTATGTAAAAAAAATTATTACTAATAAAAGCACAATAACGATTTGAAAAGAAGAATCAACATATGTCATTGACAATCAATATTGAACATAGTGCCTAAAAATAAATATTATATTTAATAGGTACATCCAATTTGAATATATATATATATATATATATATATATATATATGTGTTATAAATCATTACTTTCTTTCTAGCTCCTATTTAGTTTTTATTTTATCTATATGTAAAAATATTTAATATTTTTAGACCGATATATATTCCCAATTTAGACTGTGAATATACACAAAATAGTTAATAGTGTTGCCTTCAGTTTTTTCTTAGCTAGACTACACTGCTAGCTAGACTGCTCCGTGTAAGTGATCTGACGATAGTAGGGGATTCCCTTTTTTAATGCACATGCTGCTTTCATGAACGCGCTTTGAGAGACAAAGAGAGTTCGGATTTAGCGGCATCCACATTACAAGCCGTGGACCGTTATCCTAGATATTTAGAAGCCAAAGGGGGAACCAATCCCTTAGATATGGCTGAATTGGTCACAGTAAAAAAAAAAAATTTTTATTGCATGTGGAGGAACGCCAATAGACTTGGGGAAACTAAATTGGCAAAAAAAAATATTTTCCAAAACAATCTCAACAAAAGAATGCCTTAAACTTACCTTTATATTCTATATAAATTTCATTTCTTAATAATGATTACGCTGACTTTACTTTCACTTTAAAGGGACATTAAACACTTTCATTTGGTAATATAAAACGATAAACTGTATAAATATATAAAAAAATTGCAGTACACTTTCATTATTTATTTTTTCCCCTGTAATTCCATTCTGGAATAGTGAGCTTTTCAGTTCCTGTTAGAAATGGAAGTGCAAAACACTCTTATATTCCACACAGTCATTGGCTACACACTCTAGTGACCTATTTATAATTGTCCCTAATTGGCCAGAAGTTAGAACATGGCCTATTGTTTTATAGACACTAAAACATTACACTTATTTTGTCACTATTTAAGCAACTAATAAACTTTAAAAAAAAACACATCTACATGTTATTCTTAGACTAATCTTTTCTTTTGAATTCATCATTATACAGTATCTAGCATGTATTTAGTGTTTAATGTGTAATGAAACTAGTAAATAAACATGACTTTCTGTGGGGATTGGGGATTTTAAAAACTTGTTACTTGCATAAGTGAGACCAATTGTGGTGACATAGCTCCCAATATCTAAAGTGATTAAGTATTGAGTAGTATGAAGTACTGAAGTTTCTCTCCTCATTTTTTCTTAAAAGATCATCTATTGGTGTAGTGGATGTATACCTTAGATCTCTGTCTCCTGATAGAACGCCTGAGGAATATTACCATCTAGCCTAGGTACAGATTCCCAGTAAAAGTATCTCTCTAAATGCAAATTACGATTCATCTGTAAAATACTGTTTTCATTTTTTACTCTAGAATTTGTCCCCCATTTAATGGACCTTTAAATATAGAAATGCATAATCAATATGTTCGAAATAAAAACACAATGCAATAGCACTTTCTCAAAAATTTAAGGTCCAGATTACGAGTGGAGCGCAAAATATCGCTTAAGCGAGCGTGCTATTTGTGCTCCACTCAGTAATACTAGCACACGCAAATATGCGCTGGTATTACAAGTTAGGTGCAATGCACAGAAGCTTTGCGCACTTCCATAGGTTCCAATGGGATGGCATGAGAACCTAGCGCAGTGAAGAGGGTAAGTCGAGCAGTGATAGGCAGCAAATTTAAATATATATGTATATAAGCATATACATATATATTTACTGGGAACACACGGTTCCTATAGAACGCAATGTAACTTTTCAGTGAGGTTTTTTTTTCTAACACCCCACAGATGCCAACTTTAACCCATAAAAACTGCTTTGTGCATTTTTTTTTTATTAAACAAAAAATGCTACATTTTTTAAAAATAAAAAACTACAATATACTTTATTTTTGGGGCAATTGGGAGATATTTTGAAAATTAACCAGAGATCTAATCTCTGGTTAATTTTCGGAGCACTGGTTATTTATCACGCGTCCATAAACTTCCGGGATATTCAGCGTGCAGGGCAATTCCTTGACAAATGCAGTTTAGTATCATAACTTTAGATATATAAGAGGTATATGGATGTCGGTACATAGGTGTTGCTTCGTCCAATGTAGACAGGAACCCTTGATTACTCGATTACTTGATTACACTGCCTATGTGTTAGCCGCCACTCTAGGCCTTTATCGTCCAATGCCGCGCTCAAACTTCAAAAATACAGTGCAATCTTCCAAGAAATAGAAAGCTGCTAGGCAGTATGATCTTATAGAAAATAAGAGATATTCTTGCGCTGTGGGATTTCTCTTATAGCCAGCGGATTATTCAGATTTCAGTAGGAGCTCAGGAAAAGTGCGACCATGTTAGGTCACGGTTCGGACACTTCTCCTTGTTATATTTTTTTTATGTATTTCCCAATAGTAACCTCATGTTGTTCCTGGCAGGTTTGTTAATTTATTTAAGAGTTACCTATGTTATTTGTTTGTCTTAGAGGTCCCCTTCTCCCCATGTTTCTCAGAAGGACTAGAGGTCCTCATAGATATTTAAAGTGGATTTTGCTTATGAGATATTGCTTCATTAGGACAAGCTGATACTAGAGAATATAATAATGCTTTACACTGACGCCAGTAATAAAGACACAATTTCTGTTTTATTTATTTTTTACAGATGCAATGAATTCTTCTGTCAAAATTGATTTCCTGGAATTTAATGAAAACAGAAAACTTTATGCAGCCGATTCTCTTAACAACTTAAACAAGTTAAACCTCTGTACCAATGAAAGAGATAATATATTTAGTAAGTCTGCACAATGTTGGAATGAAGTATGCAAAGTACTAGTTATTATTATTTGTATTATTGTTGTTGCTATTATTATTATTTGTATTATTATTATATTTTAGCAGATATTAAAGGAGTACATTACTTATATGAGACAATGACCTCAGTGGTGTTTCTAGGGGATGCTAGACACCTCCAATCATAGCACCTCCAATTCTCAAAGGTGTCAGCAACCATGCATTTGCAAGGCATTCACTTTTTTCATGTCCTTTGCTCTAGAAGGGCAAAAAGAGTAAAAGTATATAGCACCACAATGGGAGTTTAAATCAGAAAAGCAGTGTTTTTCAACCAGTGTGCCGTGAGAGATCCTCAGGTGTGCCACGGCAGACTGACAACAGTGTGACATATTTTTTAAACTTTGCTTGTTTTTTACTCCCAGTGCAGGGGTAGTTTGTAGGAGGCATGGCATAACAGCACAATACATACAGTATGTGTGTGTTTGTGTGTATGTGTATATATATATATATGCTGTATTAGGCTACAATGTGCGATTTTTTTTAACATTTTGGGATGGTGGTGTGCCACAGGACTTTTTAATGTAACAAAAGTGTGCCACGGCTAAAAAAAGGTTAAAAATCACTGAGAAAAGCAGGAATTAGTATAAATTGATGATGCTCTGGGCAGTACGACTCCAACCTTGACCAGTAGCTGTGTGGGAACCTTTCTAAGCTCCTTTAATTTTTAAGGTCTAGAACCATCCCTGGAAGTCCCCTGCATTTGAGTGAAAATCACAATCTTTTTGGAGCACGACCCTCCTCCATTTATATTTTATTTGTTTTATTAAGTTTGTTTTATAAATCGTTATTACTCTTTTTTTTCTGAGAATCAATGTCATTTTGTACCCAGTGCTGCGCAATTTGGGAACTCTTATAAATGTTAGTAGTAATAATAATAATAGTAAGTAGTAAGTGCACTTTTATACAAAGGACTCTACAGGTAGAAAGGCATAATTAGCCAGTGATCTCTTCTATTCTGTTTCGTATGTTACGTTGAAACCTATGATGCTCTCTGTCTTGTAGAGGAATATGATGAAAACAGTTCAGATGTGCATGTACCGGACTCATGGACTAACAGAAGAAGCCAGTCTATTTTCTTCAGTCTTCTCGTCATAGCAGTCATAGCTACACTCATAGTTGCATTCTGTTCAATATTATTATTAGGTAAGTATAAAAGGATAAGGGGTGAAAACATGTATCTTCAATACTATTATCATAAAAACATGTGCAGATGTCACAGAGAAAAAGTATAATAATTGACTAAAATATATAACTCATAATATTATACACTATGGGCAAGATTACGAGTGGAACGCAAACTATAGCTTACACGGGTGCAATATTTGCACTCCACTCAGTAATAACAGCGCACGCAAATGTGTGTTGGTATTACAAATTGAGCACAATGCAAACGCACCCTCGCGTTAGTTTGCAGGGAAGATTTGTGCTTACGAGAGCGTGCTTCCATAGACTCCAATGGGAGCCTCGTATATATATATACATATATATTTATAGAGAACACACAGTCCCCATAGACCATAATGTAAAGGCACTTTCAGTACTTTTTTTCCTAACACCCCACATCTGCTCAATTTAAGCCCTAAAAACTGCTTTGTGTATTTTAAAAAAAATAATAATAAAAAAATGCTTATTTTTTAATTTAAAAAACACACACTATAATTTTAGGGGGCAATTGGGGGACATTTTGAAAATTAACCAGAGATCTGATCTCTGGTTAATTTTTGGAGCGCTAATTGCTACTGTGAGCTCGCGGTAGCAATAACCAGCTACTTGTTATGGCTGGTTATTTATCATGCACCTGTAAATGGGCAAATAATACATTAGATCTTCACTTGTAATCTAGCCCTATATGGCCAAAAGTATATGGACACCTTACTCTCCCCCTATATGAGCTTGTTGGGCATCCCATTCCAAAACAAGGGCATTAATATGGAGTTGCCTCACCACCAACTTTGCAGCAATAACAGCTGTTACTCTTCTGGGAAGGCTTTCCACAACATTTTGGAATATGTCTGTGGGAATTTGTGCCCATTCAGGCAAAAAAGCATTTGTTAGGTCAGACACTTAGGTTGGACAAGAAAGTCTAGCTCAAATTGACATTTCAATTCATCCCAAAGGTGTTCAATCGGCTTGAGGCCAGGGCTTTGTGCAGACCTCTCAAATTCCTCTGCACCAAAATTGTCAAACTATGTCTTCATGGACCTTGGTTTGTGCAGAGGGGCAAAGTCATGCTGGAACAAAAACAGCCTTCCCCAAACTGTTGCCATAAAGTTAGAGGTACCCAGTTGTCTAAAATGCCTAGCCCAAACCCTTAAAAACAGCACCAGATCATTATCCCTCTTCCACCAAACTTTAGGCGCTATGTATTCAAGTAGGTAGCTTTCTCCTGGCATCTGTGACACCCAGATTCTTCCATCAGACTGCCAGATAGTGAAGTATAATTCATCACTCCAGAGAACATGTTTCCACTGTTTTAGAGTCCAATGGCAGCGTGCTTTACACTACTAGAGATGAAGCTCCTGACACATAGTTATTGTGCTGATGTTGCTTCCAAAGGAAGTTTAGAACTCTATAGTGAGTGATGCAATAATGATTGGCTTTTTTTACGTGCTTCAGCACTCGGCAGCCCCACTCTGTGAGTTTGCGTGGTCTGCCACTTCGTGGCTAGGGTCTTTTTTCTCCTAGATGCTACCAATTCACAATAATAACACTTACAATTGACTGGGACAGTAGCAGGGCAGACATTTCACAAACTAATTTGTGTCAAAGGTGGTATTCTATGACAATGTCTCATTTAAAGTCACTAATCTCTTAAGTACGAGCCATTGTACTGCCAATGTCTAAGGAGATTTCATGGTTATGTGCTGGGTTTTATGCACCTATGAGCAATGTGACTGAAACAGCTGAACGCACTAATTAGTAGAGATGTCCACATACTTTTGGCTATATAGTTTATAAAAGTATTTATATTTGTTTATCTAATCACAACTTTCATACCTGGATATTTCCAAAATAATGTCTTATTTTCATAGAAGTGATTTGATTGATGCATAGGAACAGTTACAGTTCATGAAGACATATTTCACATTAATATGCAACATTATTAAATGCCAGTGCTTTTTAGGGAAACATACCATTGAGAATTGAATAGAATCCATGTAACACACAGCATATTTATCAGAATAATCAAATAACAAACAAATGTACATTTACTATACAGTTTTTTCAAGTTATAAAAACTGTTCCAAGTAAGATTTCAACCTGTAATTCAAAGAGAAAGAAAGAGGCGCCTCATGGGACAGTATCGAAACAACTAGATAAGGCAAACAATGAGACAGCCCGTGATGGGATATACTCACAAGGATAGCTGCATATGAGGATGCCTAGTAGAGCGGGACGGGACTTTAGGTCGCCCGACAGACAAACACAACAGTGCGTGGAGACGTCAGGTCACAGGGTACGTTCAGCCAATCAGCGGCCGCAGAGAGTCAGCATCGGACGTCAAAACTGTTCCGAGAGTAGCCAATGCCAGGCTTCACGTTTGAACAGGCAGGTCAGCAGACCAATCAGAATGATAGATCAGGATAATGAAGAGCAAGAAGTGATATGGATAAAAACTCGTGTTTATTGAGTTGATTAAAAACAAATGGCAAACAGCAACGCGTTTCTCGACCTACGGGTCGTTTCATCAGGCTGATAATGCCTATCTCACAACTTGCTCTACTTATAGTGTTTAATAACCTATCAAATGCTGACCTCACTCACACACCCCTATAGGAAGCCAATCAGAGAGCCAAACACGAATTGGTTCATGGCCATTCACATTCGTCCTATAGAATGGGTGTGTGTGTGACGTGAGCCACATCGGCTTTCAGATATATTTAAAATTTAAACATTATATAGTATTAAAACATATACATATCACAACTCAGATAAAAATAATAAAATATGTGCACAATTGATCAAGATATTAGACAACTTCATTGGTCCTGGATGTAACAACTTGGGATAAAAATAACATTCTACATGTGTATATGAAAGCGTCAGTACAACCAGGAACTGAAGAATTGAATGATTTCATATGAGCATTCCTATACAATAAATGTCCTTTCTGGCTAGACATATGTTCTAGTCTCACAGATAAGACAGACCAATACATCCTAACATACAAGCATATATATTATAAAAAGCATACATATTATATATATATAAAATAGTCTCAGATAAAAGATCTCAGACGTGACAAAAGTCACCACCAAACCATAACTAATTAATAAGCTATAGTAACAACATAGTACGTTATAAATAAATGTGGCTAGTAGGGATGTATATCCTGTATAGTGCTGTCCTATAATCAAGGCTCATATGTTAAGAAAGACTTTTATATGGCCCTTTTTTAACATATATATATCCCAAGTGCAGGTGTATAGCTACAACAGAGTGAGATTAACCCAATAATTGATGATAGCATGGTAATGCACACATGACCTGTCGATTTCGGTCCCATGGACCAAGGCTCATTGATGGAGAGGGAGACCTAAAGGAGCCAGTTACTGAAAGGCGGCCAAATCAATACATAGATTCAGGCCGTCAGGGTGCATACTCTTCAGTACATGAATCCAGTAGGTCTCCCTCTGCCTGAGTCTAAAAAAACGATTATATAAATGAGACTTTGATATATGTTCGATGGGGTTGATAGAAAAGCATTTGAGGTCACCATTATGAGCATTATTACAGTGTCTGGAGACACTGTGAAGTCTATAGTTATTTTTCATATTGCGTTGGTGCTCAGCCCACCTAGTTCTAAGGCGCCTACAGGTGCGCCCCACATACTGCATTCCACAAATGCATGTCAACAAATAAACAACATAATTGGATGCACAGGACACATGCCCGGTGTCCTGTGCATCCAATTATGTTGTTTATTTGTTGACATGCATGAGTATATCCCATCACGGGCTGTCTCATTGTTTGCCTTATCTGGTTGTTTCGATACTGTCCCATGAGGCGCCTCTTTCTTTCTCTTTGAATTACAGGCACCTACCTTCACTATTCAAGAGTGCTGCCTGCTGCTTCTTCGGAAGACTTTGGGAACATTCACCTACTGAACGCCTTTTTGAACTTTGCGCACCTCACATAGGCCTAGATTTGGAGTTCGGCGGTAGCCGTCAAAACCAGCGTTAGAGGCTCCTAACGCTGGTTTTGGCCGCCCGCTGGTATTTGGAGTCAGTGATTAAAGGGTCTAACGCTCACTTTTCAGCCGCGACTTTTCCATACCGCAGATCCCCCTACGCCATTTGCGTATCCTATCTTTTCAATGGGATCTTTCTAACGCTGGTATTTAGAGTCGTTTCTGAAGTGAGCGTTAGAGCTCTAACGACAAAATTCCAGCCGCCTGAAAATAGCAGGAGTTAAGAGCTTTCTGGCTAACGCCGGTTTATAAAGCTCTTAACTACTGTACCCTAAAGTACACTAACACCCATAAACTACCTATGTACCCCTAAACCGAGGTCCCCCCACATCGCCGCCACTCTATTTAAATTTTTAACCCCTAATCTGCCGACCGCCACCTACGTTATACTTATGTACCCCTAATCTGCTGCCCCTAACCCCGCCGACCCCTATATTATATTTCTTAACCCCTAACTTGCCCCCCACAACGTCGCCGCAAGCTACTTAAAATAATTAACCCCTAATCTTCCGACCGCAAATCGCCGCCACCTACGTTATCCCTATGTACCCCTAATCTGCTACCCCTAACATCGCCGACCCCTATATTATATTTATTAACCCCTAATCTGCCCCCCTCAACGTCGCCGACACCTGCCTACACTTATTAACCCCTAATCTGCCGAGCGGACCTGAGCGCTACTATAATAAAGTTATTAACCCCTAACCCGCCTCACTAACCCTATCATAAATAGTATTAACCCCTAATCTGCCCTCTCTAACATCGCCGACACCTAACTTCAATTATTAACCCCTAATCTGCCGACCGGAGCTCACCGCTATTCTATTAAATGTATTAACCCCTAAAGCTAAGTCTAACCCTAACACTAACACCCCCCTAAGTTAAATATAATTTTTATCTAACGAAATAAATTAACTCTTATTAAATAAATTATTCCTATTTAAAGCTAAATACTTACCTGTAAAATAAATCCTAATATAGCTACAATATAAATTATAATTATATTATAGCTATTTTAGGATTAATATTTATTTTACAGGCAACTTTGTAATTATTTTAACCAGGTACAATAGCTATTAAATAGTTAAGAACTATTTAATAGTTACCTAGTTAAAATAATAACAAATTTACCTGTAAAATAAATCCTAACCTAAGTTATAATTAAAACTAACACTACCCTATCAATAAAATAATTAAATAAACTACCTACAATTAACCTAACACTACACTATCAATAAATTAATTAAACACAATTCCTACAAATAAATACAATTAAATAAACTAGCTAAAGTACAAAAAATAAAAAAGAACTAAGTTACAGAAAATAAAAAAATATTTACAAACATAAGAAAAATATTACAACAATTTTAAACTAATTACACCTACTCTAAGCCCCCTAATAAAATAACAAAGCCCCCCAAAATAAAAAATTCCCTACCCTATTCTAAATTAAAAAAGTTACAAGCTCTTTTACCTTACCAGCCCTGAACAGGGCCCTTTGCGGGGCATGCCCCAAGAATTTCAGCTCTTTTGCCTGTAAAAAAAAACATACAATACCCCCCCCCCAACATTACAACCCACCACCCACATACCCCTAATCTAACCCAAACCCCCTTAAAGAAACCTAACACTAAGCCCCTGAAGATCTTCCTACCTTGTCTTCACCATACCAGGTTCACCGATCCGTCCTGGCTCCAACATCTTCATCCAACCCAAGCGGGGGTTGGCGATCCATAATCCGGTCCAGAAGAGGCTCCAAAGTCTTCCTCCTATCCGGCAAGAAGAGGACATCCGGACCGGCAAACATCTTCTCCAAGCGGCATCTTCGATCTTCTTCCATCCGGAGCGAAGCGGCAGGATCCTGAAGACATCCAGCGCGGAACATCCATCCGGACCGACGACTGAACGACGAATGACTGTTCCTTTAAGGGACGTCATCCAAGATGGCGTCCCTCGAATTCCGATTGGCTGATAGGATTCTATCAGCCAATCGGAATTAAGGTAGGAATTTTCTGATTGGCTGATGGAATCAGCCAATCAGAATCAAGTTCAATCCGATTGGCTGATCCAATCAGCCAATCAGATTGAGCTCGCATTCTATTGGCTGTTCCGATCAGCCAATAGAATGCGAGCTCAATCTGATTGGCTGATTGGATCGGCCAATCGGATTGAACTTGATTCTGATTGGCTGATTCCATCAGCCAATCAGAAAATTCCTACCTTAATTCCGATTGGCTGATAGAATCCTATCAGCCAATCGGAATTCGAGGGACGCCATCTTGGATGACGTCCCTTAAAGGAACAGTCATTCGTCGTTCAGTCGTCGGTCCGGATGGATGTTCCGCGCTGGATGTCTTCAGGATCCTGCCGCTTCGCTCCGGATGGAAGAAGATCGAAGATGCCGCTTGGAGAAGATGTTTGCCGGTCCGGATGTCCTCTTCTTGCCGGATAGGAGGAAGACTTTGGAGCCTCTTCTGGACCGGATTATGGATCGCCAACCCCCGCTTGGGTTGGATGAAGATGTTGGAGCCAGGACGGATCGGTGAACCTGGTATGGTGAAGACAAGGTAGGAAGATCTTCAGGGGCTTAGTGTTAGGTTTCTTTAAGGGGGTTTGGGTTAGATTAGGGGTATGTGGGTGGTGGGTTGTAATGTTGGGGGGGGGGGTATTGTATGTTTTTTTTACAGGCAAAAGAGCTGAAATTCTTGGGGCATGCCCCGCAAAGGGCCCTGTTCAGGGCTGGTAAGGTAAAAGAGCTTGTAACTTTTTTAATTTAGAATAGGGTAGGGAATTTTTTATTTTGGGGGGCTTTGTTATTTTATTAGGGGGCTTAGAGTAGGTGTAATTAGTTTAAAATTGTTGTAATATTTTTCTTATGTTTGTAAATATTTTTTTATTTTCTGTAACTTAGTTCTTTTTTATTTTTTGTACTTTAGCTAGTTTATTTAATTGTATTTATTTGTAGGAATTGTGTTTAATTAATTTTTTGATAGTGTAGTGTTAGGTTAATTGTAGGTAATTGTAGGTAGTTTATTTAATTATTTTATTGATAGGGTAGTGTTAGTTTTAATTATAACTTAGGTTAGGATTTATTTTACAGGTAAATTTGTAATTATTTTAACTAGGTAACTATTAAATAGTTCTTAACTATTTAATAGCTATTGTATCTGGTTAAAATAATTACAAAGTTGCCTGTAAAATAAATATTAATCCTAAAATAGCTATAATATAATTATAATTTATATTGTAGCTATATTAGGATTTATTTTACAGGTAAGTATTTAGCTTTAAATAGGAATAATTTATTTAATAAGAGTTAATTTATTTCGTTAGATTTAAATTATATTTAACTTAGGGGGGTGTTAGTGTTAGGGTTAGACTTAGCTTTAGGGGTTAATACATTTATTAGAATAGCGGTGAGCTCCGGTCGGCAGATTAGGGGTTAATAATTGAAGTTAGGTGTCGGCGATGTTAGGGAGGGCAGATTAGGGGTTAATACTATTTATGATAGGGTTAGTGAGGCAGATTAGGGGTTAATACATTTATTATAGTAGCGCTCAGGTCCGCTCGGCAGATTAGGGGTTAATAAGTGTAGGCAGGTGTCGGCGACGTTGTGGGGGGCAGGTTAGGGGTTAATAAATATAATATAGGGGTCGGCGGTGTTAGGGGTAGCAGATTAGGGGTACATAGGGATAACGTAGGTGGCGGCGGTTTACGGAGCGGCAGATTAGGGGTTTAAAAAAATATGCAGGGGTCAGCGATAGCGGGGGCGGCAGATTAGGGGTTAATAAGTGTAAGGCTAGGGGTGTTTAGACACGGGGTACATGTTAGAGTGTTAGGTGCAGACGTAGGAAGTGTTTCCCCATAGGAAACAATGGGGCTGCGTTAGGAGCTGAACGCTGCTTTTTTGCAGGTGTTAGGTTTTTTTTCAGCTCAAACAGCCCCATTGTTTCCTATGGGGGAATCGTGCACGAGCACGTTTTTGAGGCCGGCCGCGTCCGTAAGCAACTCTGGTATCGAGAGTTGCATTTGCGGTAAAAATGCTCTACGCTCCTTTTTTGGAGCCTAACGCAGCATTTGATTAAACTCTCGATACCAGAGTTAAATTTATGGTGCGGCCAGAAAAAAGCCCGCGGAGCGTTAGCAGCCCTTTTACCGCCGAACTCCAAATCTAGGCCATAGAGACTTGATTCACTCAAGATTTCAACCTGTGAAATTTAACATAACAACAAGGAACACTATGCTCTGAGCTATCTAGATTCCCAATAGTAATCCTTTCTGAGTACAAGAAATTGCAGAAAGCTAAACAAAAAAAAAGATTAAAAAAAGAATAAACCATCATCAGGCCAGATGTAAAATGTGTTGGTCCTTCACCAATAAAGATGGTCTCTTGTAAAAGGGATCAGGACCAGAAACCCAGAACCTCAAAACTCCTCCTACTCCTCATACAAAAGGGCAGAGTAAAAGTGGTGCACCAATTATATATTTTTTTTATTAATTTTTAATGTGTTTTGAAATTGAAAACATAATTTATGTAAGAACTTACCTGATAAATTCATTTCTTTCATATTAGCAAGAGTCCATGAGCTAGTGACGTATGGGATATACATTCCTACCAGGAGGGTCAAAGTTTCCCAAACCTCAAAATGCCTATAAATACACCCCTCACCACACCCACAAATCAGTTTAACGCATAGCCAAGAAGTGGGGTGATAAGACAAAAGTGCGAAAGCATAAAAAATAAGGAATTGGAATAATTGTGCTTTATACAAAAAAATCATAACCACCACAAAAAAGGGTGGGCCTCATGGACTCTTGCTAATATGAAAGAAATGAATTTATCAGGTAAGTTCTTACATAAATTATGTTTTCTTTCATGTAATTAGCAAGAGTCCATGAGCTAGTGACGTATGGGATAATGAATACCCAAGATGTGGATCTTCCACGCAAGAGTCACTAGAGAGGGAGGGATAAAACAAAGACAGCCAATTCCGCTGAAAATAATCCACACCCAAAATAAAGTTTAAATCTTATAATGAAAAAAACTGAAATTATAAGCAGGAGAATCAAACTGAAACAGCTGCCTGAAGTACTTTTCTACCAAAAACTGCTTCAGAAGAAGAAAATACATCAAAACGGTAGAATTTAGTAAAAGTATGCAAAGAAGACCAAGTTGCTGCTTTGCAAATCTGATCAACCGAAGCTTCATTCCTGAACGCCCAGGAAGTAGAAACTGACCTAGTAGAATGAGCTGTAATCCTTTGAGGCGGAGTTGTATCTGACTCAACATAAGCATGATGAATTAAAGATTTCAACCAAGATGCCAAAGAAATGTCAGAGGCCTTCTGACCTTTCCTAGAACCGGAAAAGATAACAAATAGACTAGAAGTCTTTCGGAAATTCTTAGTAGCTTCAACATAATATTTCAAAGCTCTAACTACATCCAAAGAATGCAAAGATCTCTCCTTAGAATTCTTAGGATTAGGACACAATGAAGGAACCACAATTTCTCTACTAATGTTGTTAGAATTCACAACCTTAGGTAAAAATTTAAAAGAAGTTCGCAACACCGCCTTATCCTGATGAAAAATCAGAAAAGGAGACTCACAAGAAAGAGCAGATAATTCAGAAACTCTTCTAGCAGAAGAGATGGCCAAAAGAAACAAAACTTTCCAAGAAAGTAGTTTAATGTCCAGTGAATGCATAGGTTCAAAAGGAGGAGCTTGAAGAGCCCCCAGAACCAAATTCAAACTCCAAGGAGGAGAAATTGACTTAATAACAGGCTTTATACGAACCAAAGCTTGTACAAAACAATGAATATCAGGAAGATTAGCAATCTTTCTGTGAAAAAGAACAGAAAGAGCAGAGATTTGTCCTTTCAAGGAACTTGCAGACAAACCTTTATCCAAACCATCCTGAAGAAACTGTAAAATTCTCGGAATTCTAAAAGAATGCCAGGAAAAATGATGAGAAAGACACCAAGAAATGTAAGTCTTCCAGACTCGATAATATATCTTCCTAGATACAGATTTACGAGCCTGTAACATAGTATTAATCACAGAGTCAGAGAAACCTCTTTGACTAAGAATCAAGCGTTCAATCTCCATACCTTCAAATTTAAGGATTTGAGATCCTGATGGAAAAAAGGACCTTGTGACAGAAGGTCTGGTCTTAACGGAAGAGTCCACGGTTGGCAAGAGGCCATTCGGACAAGATCCGCATACCAAAACCTGTGAGGCCATGCTGGAGCCACCAGCAGAACAAACGAGCATTCCTTCAGAATCTTGGAAATTACTCTTTGAAGAAGAACTAGAGGCGGAAAGATATAGGCAGGATGATACTTCCAAGGAAGTGACAATGCATCCACTGCTTCCGCCTGAGGATCCCTGGATCTGGACAGATACCTGGGAAGTTTCTTGTTTAGATGAGAAGCCATCAGATCTATTTCTGGAAGTCCCCACATTTGAACAATCTGAAGAAAAACCTCTGGGTGAAGAGACCATTCGCCCGGATGTAACGTTTGGCGACTGAGATAATCCGCTTCCCAATTGTCTATACCCCGGATATGAACCGCAGAAATTAGACAGGAGCTGGATTCTGCCCATACCAGTATTCGAGATACTTCTTTCATAGCCAGAGGACTGTGAGTCCCTCCTTGATGATTGATATATGCCACAGTTGTGACATTGTCTGTCTGAAAACAAATGAACGATTCTCTCTTTAGAAGAGGCCATGACTGAAGAGCTCTGAAAATTGCACGGAGTTCCAAAATATTGATTGGTAATCTCACCTCCTGCTGTCAGAGACCCCCAAACAGCTCCCCAACCTGTCAGACTTGCATCTGTTGAAATCACAGTCCAGGTCGGAAGAACAAAAGAAGCCCCCTGAACTAAACGATGGTGATCTGTCCACCACGTCAGAGAGTGTCGTACAATCGGTTTTAAAGATATCAATTGAGATATCTTTGTGTAATTCCTGCACCACTGGTTCAGCATACAAAGCTGAAGAGGTCGCATGGACACTGAATCTATATGGAAACCTAAAAAGGTTACCCTTGTCTGAGGAATCAACAAACTCTTTGGTAAATTGATCCTCCAACCATGTTCTCGAAGAAACGATACAAGTTGATTCGTATAAGATTCTGCTAAAAGTGAAGACTGAGCAAGTACCAAGATATCTTCCAAATAAGGAAATACCCTGTTCTCTGATTACAGACAGAAGGGCACCGAGAACCTTTGTAAAAATCCTTGGAGCTGTTGCTAGGCCAAACGGCAGAGCCACAAACTGGTAATGCTCGTCTAGGAAAGAGAATCTCAGAAACTGATAGTGATCTGGATGAATTGGAATATGCAGATATGCATCCTGTAAATCTATTGTGGACATATAATGCCCTTGCTGAACAAAAGGCAGGATAGTCCTTATAGTTACCATTTTGAATGCTGGTATCCTTACATAACGATTCAATATTTTTAAATCCAGAACTGGTCTGAAGGAATTCTCCTTCTTTGGTACAATGAAGAGATTTGAGTAAAACCCCAGCCCCTAATCCAGAACTGGAACTGGTAAAATTACTCCAGCCAACTCTAGATCTGAAACACATTTCAGAAATGCTTGAGCCTTCGCTGTATTTACTGGGACACGGGAAAGAAAAAATCTTCTTGCAGGAGGCCTTATCTTGAAGCCAATTCTGTACCCTTCTGAAACAATGTTCTGAATCCAAAGATTGTGAATTGAATTGATCCAAATTTCTTTGAAAAATCGTAATCTGCCCCCTACCAGCTGGGCTGGAAGGAGGGCCGCACCTTCATGTGGACTTGGGAGCTGGCTTTGGTTTTCTAAAAGGCTTGGATTTATTCCAGACTGGAGATGGTTTCCAAACTGATACCGCTCCTGAGGGTGAAGGATCAGGCTTTTGTTCCTTATTGTGACGAAAGGAATGAAAACGATTATTAGACCTAAATTTACCTTTAGATTTTTTATCCTGTGGTAAAAAAGTTCCATTTCCTCCAGTAACAGTTGAGATAATAGAATCCAACTGTGAACCAAATAATTTATTACCCTGGAAAGAAAGGGAAAGCAAAGTTGACTTAGAAGACATATCAGCATTCCAAGTTTTAAGCCATAAAGCTCTTCTAGCTAAAATAGCTAGAGACATATACCTGACATCAACCCTAATGATATCAAAGATGGCATCACAAATAAAATTATTAGCATGTTGAAGAAGATTAACAATGCTATGAGAATTATGATCTGTTACTTGTTGCGCTAAAGCTTCTAACCAAAAAGTTGAAGCTGCAGCAACATCCGCTAAAGATATAGCAGGTCTAAGAAGATTACCTGAACATAAGTAAGCTTTTCTTAGAAAGGATTCAATTTTCCTATCTAAAGGGTCCTTAAAGGAAGTACTATCTGCCGTAGGAATAGTAGTACGTTTAGCAAGAGTAGAGATAGCCCCATCAACTTTAGGGATTTTGTCCCAAAACTCTAATCTGTCAGATGGCACAGGACATAATTGCTTAAAACGTTTAGAAGGAGTAAATTAATTACCCAAATTATTCCATTCCCTGGAGATTACTTCAGAAATAGCATCAGGGACAGGAAAAACTTCTGGAATAACTACAGGAGATTTAAAAACCTTATTTAAACGTTTAGATTTAGTATCAAGAGGACCAGAATCCTCTATTTCTAATGCAATTAAGACCTCTTTAAGTAAAGAACGAATAAATTCCATTTTGAACAAATATGAAGATTTATCAGCATCAACCTCTGAAACAGAATCCTCTGAACCAGAGGAATCATTGTCAGAATCAGAATGATGATGTTCATTTAAAAATTCATCTGAAAAATGAGAAGTTTTAAAGGACCTTTTACCTTTACTAGAAGGAGGAATAACAGACATAGCCTTCTTAATGGATTTAGAAACAAAATCTCTTATGTTAACAGGAACACTCTGAGCATTTGATGTTGATGGAACAACAACAGGTAATGTAACATTACTAAAGGAAATATTATCTGCATTAACAAGTTTGTCATGACATTCATTACAAACAACAGCTGGAGGAACAGATACCACAAGTTTACAGCAAATACACTTAACTTTGGTAGATCCAGCACCAGGCAGCGATTTTCCAGTATCTTCTGACTCAGGGTCAATCTGGGACATCTTGCAATATGTAATAGAAAAAACAACATATAAAGCAAAATTGATCAAATTCCTTAAATGACAGTTTCAGGAATGGGAAAAAATGCCAGTGAACAAGCTTCTAGCAACCAGAAGCAATAAACAATGAGACTTAAATAATGTGGAGACAATAGTGACGCCCATAATTTTTAGCGCCAAAAAAGACGCCCACATTATTTGGCGCCTAAATGCTTTTGGCGCAAAAAATGACGCCACATCCGGTAACGCCGACACTTTTGGCGCAAAAAAACATCAAAAAATGACGCAACTTCCGGTGACACGTATGACGCCGGAAACAAAGAAAAAAATTTTTTGCGCCAAAAAAGTCAGCGCCAAGAATGACGCAATAAAATGAAGCATTTTCAGCCCCCGCGAGCCTAACAACCCACAGGGAAAAAAGTCAAATTTTAAGGTAAGAAAAAAATTGATTTATTCATATGCATTATCCCAAATATGAAACTGACTGTCTGAAATAAGGAACGTTGAACATCCTGAATCAAGGCAAATAAATGTTTAAACACATATATTTAGAACTTTATATAAAAGTGCCCAACCATAGCTTAGAGTGTCACAAAAATAAGACTTACTTACCCCAGGACACTCATCTACATGAAGTAGAAAGCCAAACCAGTACTGAAACGAGAATCAGCAGAGGTAATGGTATATATAAGAGTATATCGTCGATCTGAAAAGGGAGGTAAGAGATGAATCTCTACGACCGATAACAGAGAACCTATGAAATAGACCCCGTAGAAGGAGATCATTGAATTCAAATAGGCAATACTCTCTTCACATCCCTCTGACATTCACTGCACGCTGAGAGGAAAACCGGGATCCAACCTGCTGTGGAGCGCATATCAACGTAGAATCTAGCACAAACTTACTTCACCACCTCCATAGGAGGCAAAGTTTGTAAAACTGATTTGTGGGTGTGGTGAGGGGTGTATTTATAGGCATTTTGAGGTTTGGGAAACTTTGCCCCTCCTGGTAGGAATGTATATCCCATACGTCACTAGCTCATGGACTCTTGCTAATTACATGAAAGAAATACATTTTTCTATGGTCTTCATTTAGAATTTTTACTTTATTTTTACTGTATATATATACCTAAAAAGAGAAATTCCTAAAGGAAACACCTAATTGTCATGTAATTGTCTAATTAACTTATTAAGGAGAGATCTCAATACCATAACTGAGACCCCCTCTTCTGAATGCAGAAAATAAATCCTTTTCTCTAAGAGATATTCTCCCATCCAATCAAAAGAGGGGAATAGTAGATGTTTTTCTTATTACACAGATCACGTGCAAATTGTTTTCCATATGTTTTTTGCATATTGTAAATTGTGTTCTGTAAAAAAATATTACTATTAATGCCAAACAGTACACACTCTGTTTTATACAGGATATTATTGATTCCTGGCTATGGGAAAGCATTTCCAGTGTTTCAGTCGACTGGATAATGCAGTAAGCATCTCTCCACCACTGGAAGTGTGTTTGCCTTAAAAAATGTAGTATGAATAAACTGAATGTTATCAAATAAATTAAAACTTAATATAATTTGCAAAAATGTAGACATACCAATTTATTAAGTACAATATGATGAAACATCACTTAAAGGGATCCCCAAAAAATATTTCATAATTGAGATAGAGCAAACAATTTTAATAAACTTTCCAATTGCATTCTGTTATCTATTGTGCTTCATTCTCTTAGATATCCTTTATTGAAGATATAGCAATGCACTACTGGGAGATAGCTGACTTGGTTAGCCAACGAAAAGAGGTATGTGCAGCCATCAACCAGCAGCTAGCTCCCAGCTACTGAGCCTACCCGGGTATGCTTTTAAACAAAGGATACAAAGAGAGTGAATCAAATTAGACAATAGAAGTAAATTGCTAAAAATTGTATGCCCTATCTGAATTAAAATAACCTGCAAACTGCTTTATGTATCAATACTGTAAAACTAATATGTAGTAATTAATATTTGCCTAAATTCATATTAATTGTCACAATACCCATTTCTAAATAGACAATTTGCAATACCCATTCTGTGCTAGAGGGAAAGTAATTTATTGGAGGTGTCTTTGGTACAACTATTATATAGTTAATATCATTAATAATAATTTAATACATTTTATGCCTATACCTATAACCTGCGGCACTCAGTTTCTTGTACACATAGGCTAGCAGGTAAGAATATTTCAGCTATATATACCAGCTAATTAACATAGAGGCAGTAGGCTTGCTGTTTTGCTTTTTTCATACTAGGCAATAAGCCAGCTCTGTCTCATACTGCAGACATGATAAAATTAGAGCTTGCTATAAAGAGAGACATACATACATCTCATCCTGTCTGCTAACAATAATAGCTCACAGTTTAAACTGTAACTCAGTGTAGAAAAAATGAATTAACATAGGCTGAAAGTTCAAACTTAAATAATAGCTAAATTTCCAACACACCTTATCAGTGGAACACAGTGTTGCTCTGATACCTTAGTAATCCTACATTTAACCTTCAGCAGATAAGCACAGTCATTACAGAAGATAAGTATAGTTATTTAAATACTGTGTGGTTTTTACTTCACAGCTGACACTTGTAAAAGTAAATCACAAGTGAATTTAAATATGTACTCACAGCATAATCAAAGCATATTTAAAAATACATATATATATATTTCATTCAACAGGTTTAATACTGCATACACTACATTTCAAAATTATGTGGACACCCCTTTTAATTACAGAGTTTAGGTGTTTCAGTCACATTGCTAAGAGATGCATAAAATAAAGCACATGAAATCTCCATTGACACTGACAGTACAATGGGTCGTACTGAAGAGCTTAGTGACTTTAACGGGACATTAAACAAGTCGAGATATTAATATAAATTGTTTAATTACTTATAGTAAAACAACTTTGAAATATACTTTCATTATTTATTTTGTTCTCCTTTCCCGTAATCTAAATCTAAATATTGTGGGCTTTCCAGTTCATGTTAAACATGAATGTGCAGGCACAGCTATATTCCACCGAGTCATTGGTTGTACAATTTAGTAAGCCATTTGTAACCATTCCTAATTGGCCTCAGCAGAAAATGTAACCTAGGTTACAATATGGCAGCGCCAACTACTTTATGGACATCAGAATGTTACCCTTATTTTTAGATTATTTAAACAATTTATATGATTTTTAAAAATACAGGTTCAAATTATTTTAATTCTAATATTTGCTTTGAATACAACATTAAAGCAATGATTTATTTAGTCTTTAATGTTCCTTTAAATGGGACATTGTCATAGGATGCTACCTTTGACACAAATCCGTTTGTGAAAAGTCTGCCCTACCACTGTCCCAGTCAATTTACAGGAGTCGATTTATCAAGCTCCGTATGGCTGAAGGCTCGCCGGAAACAGAAATTATGAAGCAGCGGTCTAAAGACCGCTGTTCCATAACTTGTCCGCCTGCTCTGAGGCAGCAGACAGAAATCAACCTGATCAAATACGATCGGGTTGATAGACACCCTCTGCAAGCGGCTAATTGGCCGCAAATCTGCAGGGGGCGGCATTGCACCAGCAGTTCACAAGAACTGCTTGTGTAATGATAAATGCCGACAGCGTATGTCAGCATTTATTGATGCGCAGCAGACATGATACGCTACATTGTATCATGCCCGCTCGCACTATGATAAATCTACCCCTATGTGTTATTATTGTGAACTGGTAGCACTTAGGAGAAACAACAAACTAGCCATGAAATGGCTTAAGCACATACAAATGTTAATCCTCTGTTAGATCACTCACTACAAGAGTTCTAAACTTCCTCTGGAAACTAACATGACATTGTATGGCAACTTTGTCAGTTTGTGAAATTTCTGCCCTACTAAATCTGCCCCAGTCAACTATATATGTAGCTGCCAATCACCTGCCATGATCTACTGAGGAACAGCACCGGAGCCACTTGTTATCTCAATTGAATAGCTGTAAGAATTGCCATTTGAATTAGAAAACTCACTAAAGTTAGTAAATGACATAGAGGCTGATCAGGGCCATCTTTAATATTGACTGGACCCCGGGCAAACATTTTCTTGGGCCCCCCCTCCCATGCAATTTCGCTCTCCACCCCAACATCCCAAAAAACAACTAAATCAATTTTTTTTTTTTTTTTTAATTATTAGCCCAGCAGTGGATCATTGCAATATTTGAAACTGGACCTAAGCAGTACTAATAAGTAAATAAATATATAAATTCCTCCACTTTGGATTAATTTAATATGCTTTTGAATGTGATTCTGGTGTGAGGTTAGCTGGTTAAAGAGATTTAGAGCAGCCAACAGGAGCAAAGCAAGGTAAAGACTGAGGCGGAAGCATAGAGGTGCAGACAGATATAAGTTTACTGACTGGAACAGTAGAACTACTATGGGAAGCTGTAAAATCTGAAACAGAGAGAAATAAAAACTATAAAAATAAACCTTACCTTAATGTGTGAAGTATCAGCATGACACTATACATCAGCCACAGCAGCACATGTCACTACTTTGCTAGGAACAAGTTCCCTCTCATCCTGCACTAGACAATGCTGCATGGGGGAGGGGCATGTGTACACTCACTTATTCTTCCCACTGACACCTTTCTACAAAGCACTGTTTTCCTAACAAACTTCAGTTAGTTGACCTTAGAGCTACAGCAGAAAGAGCAGGGATAAGGGGACCAGCAGACTGCATGTTGTCTGCCCAAGGCTGCATGGATACAGACGAGTCACACAGCCTCAAGACTGAAGAGAGCAGTGTGTGCAGCTGCACAGATGCTCAAATCCTCACGTGCCTGACACTCCAGCTTTCGGCTGCATGCGCCTATAGTCAGCCCTACCCAGAAACAATCCCCACCACCAGAGCAGTTACCTGGTAACAGTGGTAACCCCAGCAGGACCTTTTCTGATGCAGTGGGATTGACTGGATGCCTAGTTAGGGCTTAGCATCCAGTGCTGCACAGTGCACATCTAAAACAGCACATGGCACTAGCTTGGAATGTCACATGACATTGGCACGGTCTGGCACCTTTTCTCACAAATAAATATAAGCAGAGAACGTTTGACTGTGACAATATTAGGACTGACTGTGTGTGTCCCCCATGTTACATGACATCAGCAGTCTGGCATGAACTTAAAAAAAAAAAGACTGGGCCCAGGGCAGCTGCCCCTTTTGCCCTGTTTTAAAGACGGTCCTGAGGCTGATCGCAATCCATTAGAAAAATGAATCTAATGATTTTCTACCAAAAATCACCGTTACCGTCTAGGGAGATTTTTTTATATAAATAATTTGATACATTTTTCTAAAATATTATGATCAACACCATAACTGGAAAATCTAATTTAAATATACAAAAACCATAAAAGACAAACATATTACAAACTATTTACACATGGGATCTCACATGCATTTTCTCAGACCTTGATGGATGCAAAAAAAAAAAAAGATACTTTACCAAAGCAGAAGCAAAAATTATTATAGATTAGATATATATTCTATGGATTATTTAGAATATCTTATTATCTATAATTTTAGTACAGCTATATATAATCTATAATAATTTTTAATAATTATTATTATTAATATTTTATAGCTAACGTTTCCATAATGTGCATTAAGGTAACTAATTTTTCATGTGCGCTAACCCAACACTGCATTAGATTTAAAACGTGAAACCCAAAGGGAGTTATGCAAATTTTACATTCCAATGTTTTATTAAAAAAAAAAAAATTATATATATATACAGTATATATATATATATATATATATACAGTATATGTGATAATTTTTATGTAAATATATATCTACACTTATATATCTATATGAATAGATAAATAGGTATATACAGATATACAGTATATATATATATATACACACAAATATTTATTTAAAATAAAAATAACATTTTCCTGTATGTGAAATATTAAAGGGACTTGAAAATATTTATAGTTTAATAAGATAGATAATCCGTTTATTACCCATTCCCAGTTCTGCATAATGAACACTATTATATTAATACACTTTTTACCTCTGCAGAGGTTTATACAAGGTCATCACAGACAGCGCCCTTATCTTAGTAGACATACTTGCATTTTGTCCAATCAGTGCTGATTTATAAATAACTCCACAGGAGTGAGCACAATGTTATCTATATGCCACACATGAACTAGCAGTGTCTAACGGTGAAATACTGCCAAAATGCACTGAGATAAGAGACGGTCTTTAAAAACTTAGAAATCAGTTTATGAGCCTACCTAGGTTTAGCTGTTAACAAAGAATACCAAGAGAACAAAGCAATTTTGATGATAAAAGTAAATTGTAAAGTTGTTTAAAATTGTTTTTCATATTTGAATCATGAAAGTTCAATTTTAACTTGACTGTCCCCACCTTTAATAACTCCTGTCCGGTTAGCGAGCAAGTGATAAGCGTTAGTTTTTCTTCTGTGCTCTCCATTAAAGAGAAAAAGTTATCAGAGGTCCTGAAATTAGCGATTGCCAATTGTCATCTAGCCCATGGTGAAAGGAGATAATGAAACTTATCCTTTATGGCATTCCATATAGTGGTTTTTGTCCCATATTTAGATTGCCCTACAAAGCTATTTTTAAAGTACAAAAAATCCTGTCTTATTATGTATGTATGTGTATATATATATATATATATATATATATATATATATATATATATATATATATATATATATATATATATTGGTTACTCATACCCCCCCCCCCCCCATAGAAATGTATATTTAAATTCAATGGGTGCAAATGACTGAAATCATTTTGCTACAGATATAAGAAATGCCTTATCAGGGAAGCGGTTATACTGTATATTCCCACTATGGTCATAGGAGCCACATGGAGGGTGCTATAAGTGTTATGTTAGGAAGTGACTGCTAGTTGGTCTGAATATTATGATTTTGATACATTGGCAAAACGAGGCACAGTATTAGAAGTGAACTGTTTTTATTTTAAATACCAGTTCTTTTTGGGGTCTGTAAGGTCAGGATATTTTATTCTAAAATGTTAGTTATGCAACTGGCTCTCTCTGTAGTATTTGGCTTAGTATAGTTTAAAGGGACAGGAAAGTAATAATTAAACATTCAGGATTTAGACAGAACATATAATTTTAAACAACTTTCCTATTTACTTCTTTTATTTAATTTGCTTCCTTCTCTTATTATCCTTTGCTGAAAGGTGCAACTAGGTAAGCTCAGAAGCAGCAAAGAACTTAGGTTCTAGCTGCTAATTGGTGGCTGTATATATATATATTGATTGTCATTAGCTCACCATGTTTTCAGTTAGAAACCAGTAGTGCATTGCTGTTCCTTCAACAAATGGTACAAAGAGAATGAAGCAAATTTGATAATAGAAGTAAACTCGAAAGTTGTTTAAAATTGTATGTTCTACCCAAATCATGAAAGAAAAAAATTGGGTTTCATGTCCCTTTAATGAAGGCTCTCAAATAGATAGACAGTACTTAAGGCACTAAATTGCACGCAGAGATATAACACTAGTTTCTTACTGTGTATTAAAATTGAAAATGACATTTATAGATTGTATAGGACACAAAAATAATAATATGCACACATCAAAATAAGTTTATGTTAAATAAAAATAAATAAATCTTCAGGACCATTAAATGCAGTAGAATTGCATAATCCCTAATTGCACAATGAAAAGACAATGCAATAGTACTTATTTTCAAACTATAAGTCGATTGCTTCCATTTCCATGCCCTCTGTGTCATGTGACAGCCATCAGCAAATGACAGACTCATATATGTATCCACTGTAAACTCTTGCACATGCTCAGTAGGATCTGGTGCCTCAGACAGTGTGCATATAAAAAGACTGAGCACAAAATGATAATGAAAGCTAATTTGAAGGTTGTTTAAAACCTCACACTCTAATCTGAATTATGAAGTTTATTTTTGACTTCCATTTTATTAGATACTATATGAACTCTTGTTAATGATGTGTACCATTTTTTCAGTCACATTGTTTTTTAAACTATTCTTTTATTTTCTTATAGTGCAAGCAAGTTCTACAACCCATGAAGTGTCTCAAAGGCTGGAAAAAGAAGCAAAAGACATCACAAAAATAAGCAAATTATTATTATACAATTTAAACCAAACAAGAATTTGATTGGAGTTTCACCCATTACAGACCCTGCAGTGATTGCGCTAGGACTATCATCCTTGGGAACTCAATATAGTGTATACAATTAAAACTTTTTTTTGTATTTACAAGCTACAGTTGTACAAAATGGGTTGCAGACTTTTTTTTTTGTTTATTATCTAAGATTTCTGTTTATTCTTTGCCTTTAGTTAAAGACACAAACTGTCGCTTTGTAACTTTGACAAAAGAACAACAATGAAGTCTGTGTTAGACAATGTACCAGTGATCCAATTTAAATCAAATTAAACATTAAAGTTATTGAATAATATTCAAATGCAAATGTGGGTGTTACTAGAGATTTAGAACTAAATAGCCATAACAATTTTATTTGAATTAATTTAAGTACCTCATTAGAATACTATTACTTCATTTTCATTTCCTGGTGCAGCAGAGGAGCACCAGGAAAGCAGAGCAGTAGAAGATCAACAGGGCATGCAGGACACCAGAGGGGCACCAGGAAAGCAGAGCAGTAGAAGATCAACAGGGCATGCAGGACAACAGTCAAGCACCAGGAAAGCAGAGCAGTAGACGATCAACAGGGAATGCAGGGCAGCAGAGGAGTATCAGGAAAGCAGATCAGAAGAAGATCAGGAGGACATGCAGGGCAGCAGAGGATTACCAGGAAAGCAGAGCAGTAGAAAATCAGCAGGGCATGCAGGGCAGCAGAGGAGCACCAGGAAAGCAGAGCAGTAGAAGATCAGCAGGGCATGCAGGGCAGCAGAGGAGCACCAGGAAAGCAGAGCAGTACAAGATCAGCAGGACATGCAGGGCAGCAGATGAGCACCAGGAAAATAGAGCAGTAGAAGATCAGCAGGGCATGCAGGGCAGCAGAGGAGCAGCAGGTAAGCAGAGCAGTAGAAGATCAGCAGGGCATGCAGGGCAGCAGAGGAGCAGCAGGTAAGCAGAGCAGTAGAAGATCAGCAGGGCATGCAGGGCAACAGACAAGCACCAGGAAAGCAGAGCAGTAGAAGATCAGCAGGACATGCAGGGCAGCAGATGAGCACCAGGAAAATAGAGCAATAGAAGATCAGCAGGACATGAAGAGCAACAGACAAGCATCAGGAAAGCAAAGCAGTAGAAGATCAGCAGGGCATGCAGGGCAGCAGATGAGCACCAGGAAAGCAGAGCAGAAGATCAGCAGGACATGCAGGGTAGCAGAGGAGCGGTAGGTAAGCAGAGCAGTAGAAGATCAGCAGGGCAGCAGAGAATCTGCTGGACATGCTGGAATATGACAATTAGTCACTGCAAGGTGTGAGCCTGGATACAGCATTAGAAATGCTCTTTACAATTGTCACAGGTTGGAGCAGCAGTGCAGTGTTTGTGTATAAATTAGTATGGTAGAAGAAATATTGCAGCTAGAAGTATAGATTGGCAGGTTGGCACAGGCACAATAGGAGCTGCTGGCTCCAGTTTTGGCACTTCGAGAGTGGAAAGTCTCACAAGGACATGGTCAGATATCATGTACAGTTAACCTGTGTAAAAAGTACTTAAAAATAAGATAGATAAGATAACAGCAGCTTGCCGTGATAGGACCGGCTGTGGTATTGTTGCTAGAGGGAGCTGCAGTGTTGGCAGTGGACACTGTACAGTCACAATACTAGGATAGTGGACACAGTAAGATAGGTTAGTCAGTTTAAACTTAAAAGGACATAAAACAGTATGAACTTACATAAGTTTCTAAATATATAATGCAGCCAAAGCTTACCTGCTAAATGGTTTCTGTTTTAACCTCCATAAACCTTTTTAATTCAGTCATAGTTTTGTTTGCAGGAAGCTCCCCCCTGGGTATGTCCATATATGGAAGGTGCTATCCAGGCCACAGCTTCTGCAGAATGCACTTGTGCACGTGCAGGGTAGGGGGCAAAGTCACATGGTACCTGACTAAAGCAGTGCACAGGATAATGCTGAAGCTTTCACAAAGCATGTGAAATTATACCCATGGAAACGAGCAAGCCTCTTGGCAACAAACCATCACCAAGGTTACAAGTTGTGCACTAAACCCGGTGTGTAAATAATGTTAAAAATTTAGCTGTACCACACTTTCCATAGCGCTGCCATTACAAGTTACACAAAAACCTTCTTGTGTTGTGCAATATGGTCTGTTAAGTTCCAAACCGCACAAAAGCCAAGGCCTAACTTGACGTGCCTGTGCACCTATTCCCCCATAGACATCAATGGACAGAAAGTGTTAGAAAAAAAATAACACCTGCGATCACGGAATGGCGATCGCTATAATGCAATCCCCATTGATGTCTATGGAGAAAAGAAGGTTATGTAAAAACCTAACCCCTAGTCTAAATACCCCTAATCTGCCGCCCCTTGACATCGTCGACACTAAATAAAGTGATTAACCCCTAAACCGCCATCCTGCATCGCTAACATCTTAATAAGCCTATTAACCCCTAAACCGCTATCCGCCCCACATTGCAACTACTATAGTAAATCTATTAACCTCTAAACCGGCACCCCCACATCGCAACTACTATAATAAAGCTATTAACCCCTAAACCACCAACCAATCACATTGCAACTACTATAATAAAGCTATTAACCCCTAAACCGCCGCCCCACATCGCAACTACTATTATAAATCTATTAACCCCTTTTAACCACCGCCCCCCACATAGCAACTACTAAATGAAACCTATTAACCCCTAAACCGCTGGCCCCCACATCGGGACACACTAAATTAAACTATTAACCCCTAAACTTAACACCCCCCTAAATTAAAGTTACAATGTAACTATCTTAAAATAAATAAAAAAACTTACCTGTGAAATAAAAAAACCTAAGCTTAAAGGGATACTAAACCCAATTTTTTTCTTTCATGATTCAGATAGAGCATGCAATTTTAAACAGCTTTCTAATTTACTTCTATTATCAATTTCTCTTCGTTCTCTTGCTATCTTTATTTGAAAAAGCAGGAAAAAAAGTTTGAAGCCTGCCCATTTTAGGTTGAGAAACTGGGTTGCGCTTGCTGATTGCATGGCTAAATGCAGGCACCAATCTGCAAGCCCTATCCAGGGTACTGAACAAAAAATAGGCCGGCTCCAAAGCTTTCATTCCTGCCTTTTCAAATAAAGATATCCAAGGAACATAGAGAAATTGATAATAGGAGTAAAGAAGAAAGTTGCTTAAAATTGCATGTTCTGTCTGAATCTTTAAAGAAAAAATTTGTGTTTACTATCCCTTTAAACTATAAATAAACCTAACATAAATAAATAAATCTAAGATTACAAAAAATAATAAAAACGAAATTATCCAAAATAATAAAAATTAAACCTAATCTAATACCCCTATAAAAACAAAAAAGCCACCCCAAAATATTTTAATGAGCAGCAAAAGAGCTGATTGCCCTTTTAAGGGCAATGTCCATACAAATGCCCCTTTAGGGGCAATGGGTAGCTTAGGTTTTTTTAGAGTTAGGGTTTTTTATTTTGGGGTAAATGCAAAAGAAGCGGGTCTCGAACGAAAGGTGAGATCAAAAAAGCACCTTTATTGTGAACAACATATGGAAAGTAAAATGATTAAGAACATAAAATAAACTACATGTAGGCAAAAACGTTCAGACGCGTTTCGGCTCACACCTTCATCTGTGACCTGTATGTTATACACTGCTAAGCATGTATATACCCTAAGGACAATTCTTATTGGTTAATTAGTAAATAGAACAATAAGCTGGCTGATGCTTGATATTTAACCCCTAGAGAAAGACATGTTACAAAAATGGTTAGACATCATAATTGTACATATGAGATTATAGATTAAATTGAATTAAAGCAAAACAAAACAAAAAAGTTAACACAGAACAAACAGGACGATAATAAACAGTACACTAATAATAAACTGTCTAATCTGACTGTTGTATCCCATATACCAAGTATTACTGAAATATGTTACAGGCTCTCAACATGAACACTTATAATAGTGAATGACAAAGATGCTTAATAAGAGAATTAGTTTCCCAGACCAATATCTATATTACTCCTCATGTAATTATAGCCATATTAATATTTATATACTTACCTTAGAAACAGTCATTATTACCAAATATCAGAGTTTATATCACTATTTTGTGGACATGGAGTTACTAAGTCCTCAGTGTTTTACCACATTGAGAACACAAAAGTAATAATAAATTACCATAATAAATATTTCTTGGCATTAATTACTTTAGGACACAATTTCGTACTACTTGTTATGTGATGATGATTACCTCTATATTAGCCCTCTTTAAAAAAGAAGAAGAGGTACAGATATTAAATTGCATCATATTGTTAATTCCAATCATCCCTGCTGATGGGAACCCTGATCATACAACTAAACTCCTGGGGGGGGAAAATAAGTTAAAAAAGAGGAACTTATTCCTATAGTGCTGACAGCACTAAAGAGGGTGCATGCACAAAACCAAAATTTGGAATCGCAAAGGCACCCCTTAATTTTTCCTTACCAAGACATAGAGATGGCCCAAATCCCAAAAGAGGAATGAAAATGAAAAAACAATAATAGTGAATGTTAACCATCTATATTATTGTTAACTTTATTGTGTATAACCCCATAAATACAGCTGTCATACTTTAGTATGGCCAACCCTGTATTATCTAGGTGATCTATGATCCTATGACCAGACATTAATAATGTCTGAATCAATATTAAAACTAGACGGTACTCTTGTTCTCAGAACGAAAATCCAAAATGCTTCTCTCTTGGAAAGAATCTCGTCCAGATTTCCCCCCCTTTGGGGATGACGAACTTGTTCAATCACAAGCCACTTGAATGTGTTCACCTTACAGTCATGTTTGACAATAAAGTTTTCTGCCAATGCTGAGCATGGGGAGATATTAGAAATATCATTAAGATGCTCCCTAATCCTCTCTCGGACTTCCCTTGTGGTCATGCCCACATATTGTAGATTACATGATTGACATCTGACTAAATAGACAACATATTTGTTCTTGCAATTTGAAAAATGTTCCAAATTGTAGATTCTTTGGGTGACACAAGATTGAAAGTGTTTAGTGACCTCAGCATGACCACAAGCTTTACAGTTGATCTTACCACATGGCTGTTCCGATCAGCCAATAGAATGCAAGCTCAATCTGATTGGCTCATTGGATCAGCCAATCGGATTAAACTTGAATCTGATTGGCTGATTCAATCAGCCAATCAGATTTTTCCTACCTTAATTCCGATTGGCTGATAGAATCCTATCAGCCAATCGGAATTCGAGGGACGCCATCTTGGATTACGTCACTTAAAGGAACCTTCATTCATCGGGAGTCGCCGGAAGAAGAGGATGGATCCGCGTCGGCTGCTTCAAGATGGTCCCGCTCCGCGCCGGATGGATGAAGATAGAAGAGCTGTTAACTTTTTATTTTAGAATAGGGTAGGGCATTTTTTTATTTTAGGGGGCTTTGTTATTTTTTTAGGGGGCTTAGAGTAGGTGTAATTAGTTTAAAATTCTGGTAATCTTTTTTTTATTTTTTGTAATTTAGTGTTTGTTTTTTTTGTAATTTAGTTTAGTTGATTTAATTGTAGATAATTGTAGATAGTTTAGTTAGTTAATTAATTTATTGATAGTGTAGTGTTAGGTTTAATTGTAACTTAGGTTAGGATTTATTTTACAGGTAATTATTTAATTATTTTAACTAGGTAGCTATTAAATAGTTATTAACTATTTAATAGCTATTGTACCTAGTTAAAATAAATACAAAGTTGCCTGTAAAATAAATATAAATGCTAAAATAGCTACAATATAATTATTTGTTATATTGTAGCTATATTAGGGTTTATTTTAAGTATTTAGTTTTAAATATGATTAATTTATTTAATAAGATTTAATTTATTTAGTTAGATTAAAATTATATTTAACTTAGGGGGGTGTTAGGGTTAGACTTAGCTTTAGGGGTTAATACATTTATTATAGTAGCGGCGAGGTCCGGTCGGCAGATTAGGGGTTAATAAGTGTAGGTAGTTAGCGGCGACGTTGGGGGGGCAGATTAGGGGTTAATAAATATAATATAGGGGTCGGCGATGTTAGGGGCAGCAGATTAGGGGTACATAGCTATAATGTAGGTTGCGGCGGTGTACGGAGCGGCAGATTAGGGGTTAATAATAATATGCAGGGGTCAGCGATAGCGGGGTCGGCAGATTAGGGGTTAATAAGTGTAAGGTTAGGGGTGTTTAGACTCGGGGTACATGTTAGGGTGTTAGGTGCAGACTTAGGAAGTGTTTCCCCATAGGAAACAATGGGGCTGCGTTAGGAGCTGAACGCTGCTTTTTTGCAGGTGTTAGGTTTTTTTTCAGCTCAAAATGCCCCATTGTTTCCTATGGGGATATTGTGCACAAGCACATTTTTTAAGCTGGCCGCATCTGTAAGCAATGCTGGTATTTAGAGTTGCAGTGGCGGTAAATTATGCTCTACGTTCCCTTTTTGGAGCATAAAGCAGCCCTTCAGAGAACTCTAAATACCAGCGTTGTTTAAAAGGTGCGGGGGAAAAAAAAACACGCATAGCTAACGCACCCCTTCTAACGAAAAACTCTAAATCTAGGTGAGTTTAAGTTAAGTTTTTTTTTTTATTTCACAGGTAAGTTTTTATTTATTTTAAAGTAGTTATATTGTAGCTTTAATTTAAAGTTAGGTTTAGGGGTTAATAGTTTAATTTAGTGTGTCACGAGCAGACTTTGCTCCCAGATACCAAATATTAAAGAGATTTTTTTAAATTGTGGCATCTAAAAAAGGTATTCTTCAAAGTATTATAGTTTTTCATGCAAAGTATATAAATAGTACTCTTTCATATCAACATTTTACTTTCAAATACACCTTAAACACTTTGAGATTGTAATATAAAGTGCCAGATTACGAATGGAGCTATATTTGCACTCCACTCGTAATACCAGCGCACGCATTGCATGGAAGCTTTGCGCTTGATAGAACACGCTTCCATAGGCTCCAATAGAAGCCTTGTTCTAATGCCCTGAGAACCTAGCGCAGCGGAGGGGGTAAGTCCCAGCAAAATGTATATATATATATATATATATATATATATATAAAATTACATATAGAAAAAGACTATCCTATCAGCACTTACTAATCCCAGTTAGTAATAAGTGGATTAAACCTCCTAGAGAAAAAGCAAATGACACAGCAATAGATACCAATAATATCAATCACAGAGAATATAGAAAAATGGGAAACAAAAATGCATTAATTTGATAACAGATGTTGTGGCTGCATCAACTTTTTGGTTGGATAGCTTAGCACAACAAGAAAAATATTCTGATTTGCACAGCATTGTTTGTTTGCTTCAACATGCTAATCATTTTAACTGTGATGCTATTTTTGATATCATCAAAGTTGCTGTTAAATCTATGTCTTTGGCTATTTTAGCTAGAATAGCTTTATGGCTCAAATCATGGAATGCTGACGGTATCTAAATCCAGGGTAATAATTTATTTGGTTCCCAGTTGTATTCTATTATTTCCACTATTACTGGGGGAATGGAGTTTTTTTGCCCCAAGATAAAAAGGCTAAGGGTAAATCTAAAGCTTCTAATCGGTTTTGTTCCTTTTGTCAGAATAGAGAACAGAAAACCACTCATTCCCCTAAGGACTCTGGCTCCAATTGGAAGCTATCTTCGAGTTGGAATAAATCCAAACCTTATAAGAAACCAAAGCCAGCCCCCAAGACTGCATGAAGGTGCGGCCCTAAATCCATTTCTACTGGTGGGGGGCAGATTGAAATTATTTCAAGATATTTGGGCAGGTTCCTTTCAGAATCATTGGATTCAGAATATTGTCTCTCAGGGGTATTGAATAGGTTTCAGAAAAGACCTCCTGTGAAAAGATTTTTTCTCTCTCACGTTCCAGCAAATCCTGTGAAAGCTCAGGCCTTACTGAAGTGTGTTTCAGATCTGGAGCTTTCAGGGGTAATTGTACCAGTTCCACTTCTGGAACAGGGTCTGGGTTTTTATTAAAATCTATTCATTGTCCCGAAGAAGGAAAATCTATTCAGACCAGTTCTGCATCTGAAGTTTTTGAATCAATTTGTAAGGGTCCCAACTTTCAAGATGGTGACTATAAGGACTATTCTGCCTTTTGTTCAGCAAGGTCATTATATGTCCTCAATAGACTTACAGGATGCATATCTTCACATTCTGATTCATCCAGACCACTATCGGTTTCTGAGATTCTCTTTTCTAGACAAGCGTTACCAGTTTGTTGCTCTTCCATTTGGCCTAGCGACAGCTCCAAGAATCTTTTAGAAGGTTCTCGGTGCCCTTCTATCTGTAATCAGAGAGCAGGGTATTGCAGTGTTTCCTTATTTGGACAATATCTTGATACTGGCTCAATCTTTTAATTTAGCAGAATCTCACACAAATCAACTTTTGTTGTTTCTTCAAAGACACGGTTGGAGGATCAATTTACCAAATAGTTTCTTGATTCCTCAGACCAGGGTCACCTTTTTAGGTTTCCAGATAGATTCAGTATCCATGACCCTGTCTTTAACAGACAAGAGACGTTTGAAGTTGGTTTCAACCTGTCTAAACCTTCAGTCTCGATCATTCCCTTCAGTGGCTATGTGCATGGAATTTTCAGGTCTCATGATTGCAGCATCGGACGCGATTCCCTTTGCTCGTTTTCATATAAGACCTCTGCAGCTTTGCATTCTGAATCCATGGTGCAGGGTTTATACTCGGATATCACAATTGATATTCTTAAATCCCAACACTCAACTCTCTCTGACTTGGTGGTTAGACCATCATTGGATTATTCAAGGGGCCTCAAGAGGCGAGGTTGCCAATCAATATTTTAGAACTCCGTGCTATTTTCAGGACTCTTCAGGCTTGGCCTCTATTAAAGAGAGAATCAGTCATTCGTTTTCATACAGACAATATCACAACTGTGGCATATGTAAATCATCAGGGTGGGACTCGCAGTCCTTTAGCAATGAAAGAAGTATCTTGGATCCAACTCCTGTCTAATTTCTGCGATACATAACCCAGATGTAGACAATTGGGAAGCAGATTATCTCAGCCGTCAGTCTTTACATCCAGGGGAGTGGTCTCTCTATCCAGATGTATTTTGTCAGATTGTATAGATGTGGGGTCTTCCCGAAATAGATCTGATGGCTTCCCATCTAAACAAAAAGCTTCCCAGGTCCAGAGATCCTCAGGCGAAGATGGTGGATGCGTTAGCAGTTCCTTGGTTTTACCAACCTGCTTACTGTTCTTTTTCCAAGGGTGATCTCCAAGATCATAATGGAACAATTGAATGGGTTCCTGATAGCACCAGCATGGCCTCACAGGTTTTGGCATGCGGATCTTGACAGAATGTCCAGTTGTCAACCTTTGCTACTTCCTTTAAGGCCAGACCTTCTGTCTCAAGGGCCGTTTTTCCATCAGGATCTCAAATCACTAAATTTGAAGGTATGGGAATTCAATGCTTAGTGCTTAATCATAGAGACTTCTCTGACTCAGTAATTAATACTATGCTACAGGCTCGTAAGTCTGTTTCAAGGTAGATTTATTATCGGGTTTGGAAAGCCTATATTTCATGGTGTTCTTATAAAATCTCTTGGCATTCTTTTAGAATTCCTAGAATTTTACAGTTTCTTCAGGATGGTTTGGATAAAGGTTTGTCTGCAAGTACTTTGAAGGGACAAATCTCTGCTCTTTCTGTTTTATTACATAGAAAGATTGCTAAACTTCCTGATATTCACTGTTTTGTTCAGGCTTTGGTTCGTATCAAGCCTGTTTTTAAATCAATCTCTCCTCCTTGGAGTCTTAATTTTGAGCCTATGCATTCTTTGGATATTAAACTACTTTCTTGGAAAGTGTTGTTCCTTTTGGCTATCTCTTCTGCTAGAAGAGTTTCTGAATTGTCTGCTCTCTCTTGCGAGTCTCCTTTTCTGATTTTCCATCAGGATAAAGCTGTTTTGCAGACTTCATTTAAATATCTTCCTAAGGTTGTGAATTCTACCAACATTAGTAGGGAAATTGTTGTTCCTTCTTTGTGTCCTAATCCTAAGAATGCTCTTGAAAGATCTTTACATTCTTTAGATGTTGTAAGAGCTTTGAAATACCATATCGAAGCTACTAAGGATTTCAGAAAGACTTCTAGTCTATTTCTTGTTTTTTTCTGGTTCCAGGAAAGGTCAGAAAGCCTCTGCCATTTCTTTGGCATCTTGGTTAAAGCTTTTTATTCACAAGGCTTATTTGGAGGTGGGGCAGTCTTTTTTAAGAAAGACTTATTTTTTTGTTTGGAAATTTAATCTTCTCAGCGGAAATAGCTCATTTTATCCCTCCCTCTCTCGTGACTCTTCTGTGGACTTCCAAATCTTGGGTATTTCTATCCCATACATCACTAGCTCATGGACTCTTGCCAATTACATGAAAGAAAACTTAATTTATGTAAGAACTTACCTGATAAATTCATTTTTTTCATATTGGCAAGAGCCCTTTTTATGGTGGTTATGATTTTTTGTATAAAAGCACAATTATATTTCCAGTTCCTCTTTTTGTATGCTTATTTACTCCTTATTTTTATCACCTCACTTCTTGGCTATTTGTTAAACTGAATTGTGGGTGTGGAGGGAGGTGTATTTATAGGCATTTTGAGGTTTGGGAAACTTTGCTCCTCCTGGTAGGATTGTATATCCCATACGTCACTAGCTCATGGACTCTTGCCAATAAGAAATAAATGAATTTATCAGGTAAGTTCTTACATAAATTATGTTTTTTCTTTTTTTTTTCCAATTATTATTCTTTTATTTTCTAAAGGACTTTTTCAAATGAAATACGAAACAGAGACACAAGAGGAACATCTTGCAAAGGTGAAAATAGCATTGTCTGCCCATCACATGACACAATACCTCTCTACAGCAGAATGAGGTGACTCTTGATTCTCATGTCACATAAATAGAAAACAAAGAAGGGTAAACACACTGTAACAATAAAGGTCTCTCTTGGGCCTGAAACTAGACACCAGTTATGTGAGAAATGTAACGTTCCTATTTATTCTATAACCTCATTTGCCTTATTCTAGTTGTTATCCTTTTTTGAAGGAACAGCAGTGCACTACTGGGAGCCAGGTGAACTCATCTGATGGGCCTATCACAAGAGGTATATATGTGCATCCACCAATGAGCAGCTAGCTCCCAGTAGAGTATTGCTGGTCCTGTTTTTCAACAAAGGACACCAAGAGGTCAAAGCAATTAAATAATAGAAGTAGTTAGGAAAGTTGTTTATAAATACATGAGCTGTCTTAATCTTGAAAGTATAATTATAATTATGATTTCAATTTAAAGGGACAGTTTACTCAAAAATGTTATCCCCTTGAATTTGTTTCCAATGATCCACTTTAGCTGCTGGTGTGTATTAAATTGTTTACAGGTATTTCCATTAACCTTATAATGGCATTTGAAATAGTTTATGTAGCCTGTGGTATCTCCACCCATCCTGAAAGTTTTGGCCTCAAGGACAAGCTGTGTAAACACAGCCAGTAAAAGAAATTACACTGCCAGTGGGTTCTAGAAGAGATAAGATAATAAAATGTTAATTTTCCATTGTTCTCTCCAAGTACTGGTGATTGGTTTATTGACAAATATAAGATAAAGAAGCAGATATATGTACAAAATGTGATAAAGTAATGAGATCTGATTATACCTACAAGCTCAACCAATTTTTATTACATTGTGGCTTAAAAACACAAAATTAGCTAATTCATATACACAAATAAGCAAATCGCTTACATTTTATACTCTGCAGCTGGTAAAAAAAGTAGTTTGAAACACATTAAGGGAAAAAACTATTTTATGGTATACTTACTGTCCCTTTAAGGTGTATTATGGCTAACTTTACCATTTACCATATTATATAGCCAGTGAAAGGGACTACATATCTATTTCCCATTTGCCAATAGAGCTTGTGATACATGAATATAGAATATTTTTATTACTTTGTAAAAGTCCTACAGGATAATAAAAATAATTATTTTAATTTACTTGTATAAATTACTCCTTAAATAAAAACACATTCATTCTGAGCTGTCAAAAATAATAATTTAGTGATTAGATAATCACCTGTTTTGTACTGAATTTTGTACAAATTATTTTAGAAGCAATTTTAATTATTTATAAGTTATAATTGCTGTTTACATATAAAGCTGATTTGACTTTAGTTAAATGAAGTATCTCAAAATGATCAAATACATTTTCTGAGTTTTCATTCCTTTCTTTTGTTTTATAAATTTTTTTAGTTTTGTCCAACAACATAGCAAGCATAAACATTAAACACAATGCAGACCTAAAAGGGTTCCTATGATAATTTGATTATCACAGAATTATAAAAACAATGAATTATAAAAATGTCATTAAAGGGACAGTCTAGACTAGTCAAAATTAAACTTTCAAACCATCATTACATAACCTGACACAAAATGCACTCCAGATTCTGTATGGGCAGTAGAAAATCGACACTTGTTGAGTTAAGTTAAAGGAACATGAAACCCCAATTTTTTTTTATGATTTAGGTAGAGCATACAATTTTAAACAACTTTCCAGTTTACTTCCAATATCAAATTTGCTTAATTCTCTTGGTATCATTTGTTGAAGGAGCAGCAATGCTTTACTGAACACATGGGATGAGCCTATAACGTTAGGCATAACTATGCAGCCACCAATCAGCAGCTAGCACCCAAGTGCTTTACTTCTCCTGAGCTTGCCTAGATACACCCATCATCAAACTTAATTGGGAAGTAGTTTAAAATTGTATGCTCTGTCAGAATCAGGACTGTCTAGTTATGACTTTACCGTCCCTTTAATGGAAAAATAAATAACAATAATGTAAATTAGAAATAGCAATTTATTGTTACAGAATATGCAGGAAAACCAAATTCTGAAAGATATTACCAATCAGAAACCACTCCAGCTATTTTCCTGCAAAACCTTTGATCAAATCAATTTATAAGAATGGCTAGTGCATTAAATAAAAACAAAATTTAAAAATAAATTACATACATTTTCATGTATGCATGCCTAATACATAATATTAAAGGGACAGACAACTCAGACTTGAAATACACTTGACTAATTTTCATTTATTTTTAATTAAAGCACTTTATCAACGACCATGTATTATAAAAAAAAAATGCTTGCAGTAAAAGTTATCACTAAATTTGGTGATAGCTTTAACTCTGCAGGACTATCTGTTCATTTCACTTTTGAAGTTTATGTCCCTTTAATTTAACTTGCTAACTATTTATTATGGGTAAACTATCTGGACTCTGTAATATTTAACAGTAAATTAAGTAAATGTTAAAATGCAATGTCAATGTTTCAAGAGAAATGGGACATTAGTAGAGTTCAAAAGTAAATACTCTTTTACTCCACAAGGTGGCAGAAATTTGCTATAATCCTGTTTTTTTCTAGCGCCAATTCTAATTGTGAAGGAAAGCCTATATTAGCAAGACAAATAACAGTAATAATCTTCTATACTGTGGATAAAATTAGTTTTTCTTGTGCTGACAACTGAGAGGATCCTGGATTAAAAATTCTAAATATATTTGCTCAACACTGATTAGATTAAGATCTCTCAGCATTTTGCAAAAAGAAAAGAAGTATAATTTAACCTAAAGGGGTTCTCTCTATCATACCACTGAGGAACTATCATTTCAACCATTATACCAAAGCAATTTGGATTCAAACCCCTTTTACATTAATTTGTCACAGTTGGGTAGGCTTTTTGCTCAGACTTAATAAATGAGGCAGATTAGAACAGAGAGCTGTTTCCACCTGTTTCATTTTCAAAATGAAAATCCCTTAACTGCTAAAAAAGATGATTAAATACTAAACACGGCATATTATTTCCAAATAGAAACTTGTTGCCGCAGTAAATGTCTCAATAACACATTTTAAAGTAAAAATCTTCAGACAACATATCATGTTTATCCCTTTTACTATGGCTGAATTAATGCATTCAGTGATATATTATATTAGTATTTCATTACATTTCTCTTGCTTTGTGTTCATCTGTATTATAGGTCATTGTGATTATAGGTCTTAGCACTAAAGGGCGGTATATTCTACTATAATATACTATTTTGTACATATGTAAACTATTTTAAATGACCACGTATCCAGTATTAAAATGCACAAAAAGACACTTAAAGGGACTCCAATTTTCATATAACTGCATGTAACAGACACTATTATAAAGAAGAATATTCACAGGTAGTGATCTAAAAATCCAAGCTGTTGATGAGGTTAGGCTAGGACATCTACTGAAAGGGGGTGAGAAAGCAGGAAGAGCAGTCTATCCCCCCTCCCCGGAATTTGAAAAGGCCCATTACACAAACAGTAGATCTGGGTCTATATCTGATACGTTGGGGCTTGGTTAGGAGTCTGAAAATCAGCACAATGCTATTAAAAAAAATAAGCAAAACGATACATTGTTACAAAAACTCTCCTAGATGGGCTATATAAATGGATTGTGTACAAAATAGTTACGCAAAGAAAAATCTAGTACACAATGTCCCTTTCAATGGACAAGTAGCACCTTATAATTATGAGATAATTAGATTGTCTTGCTATAGAATAACAAATTTAAACATTTTTGAAACAAACTAGTATGCTGTAACTGCATTATTTTTTAGTTGTTCTCTATTTAAGCCAATTAGGCAAATATATGTATCAGGATTAGCCTTGAAAAGTCTGTAGTGCACATTTTCAATTCAGAAAATTATAAAATCTACAATTTTCAAACCTAAATGACATCAAAGAGGTCAAAATAAAATAGTAAGGTTTATTGCAAAGTTGTTTTATTATGAATAACTGATCAAAGAGATTTACTGTCCCATTAAATTCTATTATGTAAAGTCTCCTGAGCGGCAGTTTTTAGAGGTTGGCAATCCTTTACAGATATGACAGCAGTGGAAGAATAAAGTTGCAGAACCAAAACATAGGTGACTGGCAGGGCCATTTCTAGGGGCGGGCAGACCGGGCAGTGGCCCGGAGCGCATTAGGGAGCACTTTAAAAAAATAAATATATATATATATATTTTTTTGTGATTGTGTTAAAGTGGCAGTGCTTGCTTGATAAACTACTGGTATAGCAAAGGTTAAAATACACAGATCACAAGCATATACATGAAATATATATATATATATATATATATATATATATATATATATATCCTATACTATAAAAGGCCAAGTGTGTTTGTCCGAAGCTGTCATGCGCAGTAGAGACAGCACAAGGACAAACACACCTGGCCTTAAATCCCTACCTGATCTGCCAACTGCCGCGAGCAGAAGTGGGCGTGGCCGAGTGTGCGCGGGGGGCATGGCCGACCGTGAAGGGTGTGTGGCCTAGCATGGAGGCCTGTGAAGGGGCGGAGCCTAGTGTGAAGGCCAGTGAAGGGGGCAGAGCTTAACTTGAAGGTGTGTGAAGGGGGCGGGGCCGTGAAAGGCCGTGGAGAGAGCTCAAACAGCTCAAAAGAGGGGAGAGAGGGGAGAGAGAGATCAAGGGGGGAGAAAGAGAGAGGGGGGAGAGAGAGAGAGGGGGGAGAGAGAGAGGGGAGAGAGAAAGAGGTGAGCTGTGGAGAGAGAGAGGGGAGAGAAAGAGGAAAGAGAGAGAGGGGAGAGAGAAAGAGAGAGGGGGAGATAGAGAGAGAGAGGGGAGAGAGAGAGAAAAGAGAGAGGGGAGAGAGAGAAGAGAGAGGAGAGAGAGAGAGGAGAGAGAGAGAGAGAGAGAGAGGGGAGAGAGAGAGAAGAGAGAGAGGGGAGAGAGAGAAGAGAGAGGAGAGAGAGAGAGGAGAGAGAGAGAGAGGGGGGAGAGAGAGGGGAGATGTGGAGAGAGAGAGAGAGAAGGGAGAGAAAGAGGGGAGAGAGAAAGAGAGAGGGGGAGGGAGATAGAGAGGGGAGAGAGAGAGAGAGAAGGGAGAGGGGAGAGAGAGAGAGAGAGGGGAGAGAGAGAGAGACACACAGAGGGGGGAGATAGGGAGAGAGAGAGAGAGGAGAGAGATGGGAGAGAGAGCGGGGGAGAAAGAGAGACAGAGGGGGGAGAGAGAGAGACAGAGGGGGGAGATAGAGAGAGAGAGAGAGGAGAGAGAGAGAGAGAAGAGAGACAGAGGAGAGAGAGAGAGATAGATAGATAGATAGATAGAGAGATAGAGAGAGGAGAGAGAGGAGAGAGAGATAGAGGGGAAGAGAGAGAGGGGGGAGATAGAGGGGGGAGATAGAAAGAGGGGAGAGAGAGAGAGAGAGGGGAGAGAGAGAGAGAGAGAGAGAGAGAGGGGAGAGAGAGAGAGAGAGAGAGAGAGAGAGGGGAGAGGGAGAGAGAGAGACATGAGAGAGAGAGGAGAGAGAGAGGGGAGAGAGAGGGGAGAGAGAGAGAGGGGAGAGGGGAGTGAGAGAGAGGGGAGTGAGAGAGAGGGGAGAGAGATAGAGGGGAGATAGAGAGAGAGAGAGAGGGGAGATATAGAGAGAGAGGGGGGGAGAGAGAGGGGGGGGAGAGAGAGGGGGGGAGAGAGAGAGGGGGGAGAGAGAGGGGAGATGGAGAGAGAGAGAGATGGGGAGAGAGAGAGAGAGAGGGGAGATGGAGAGAGAGAGGGAGGGGAGAGAGAGAAAGAGAGAAGGGAGAGAGAGAAAGAGAGAGGGGAGATAGAAAGAGAGGGGAGATAGAGAGGGAGAGAGAGAGCGCAAAAGAGGGGGGGAAAGAGAGAGCGCAAAAGAGAGGGGGGAGAGAGATTAAAAGAGAGGGGGGAGAGAGAGAAAGCAAAAGAGAGTGGGAGGGAGAGAACGCAAGGGGTGGGACCACTGTACTGCAAAAAATGGCCCGTGTGAACGGGCTTTAGGACTAGTATATATATATATATATTTGAAAGGAAGCTGTTATGTTAATTGGCTGCATTGGATGTCAATCATACTAATGGAGCAACAAGATCACAAAGGGGGCGTGTTAAGACCGGATAACTACTTAGAGCTGAAACTGAAAGTAAAAAGGAGAGGAATTACCCTGAGGAAAGCAGTCTCCTATCTCACTGATCGGTGTCACTAAAAAGGTGATGTTTTATGCATATGACAAATTATTCATGGTTGTTACATAATAATATGTACATATGTTTTAGTTTTACTGAGCTAATTAAAAAATGTGCTTTATAAAAATTGGGTTTCCACATACTAAGGAACAGGTTTTCTGTTAAGGACTGTTGAATTAAAAAAAAATATTTTTGACATTATGCCTTTTAAAAAAAAATGTATTTACTTATTGTTTACAAATGCTTAATAGTGATGGGTGTGTGTATGTGTCATTTACTCCATAATGACAAAGGCAAGTTTTCACAAAGTCACATGTGAGTGCTTGTGTCTGCTATTACTGCCTGAGAGTGAGTGTGTGTCTATCGATCTATCTATCTATCTATCTATCTATCTATCTATCTATCTATCTATCTATCTATCTATCTATCTATCTATCTATCTATCTATTTATCTATATAGCTATCTATCCCTGCCTGTATGTGTTTCTGCTATTACTGCCTGAGTGAGTGCATGCCTATCTATCCCTGCCTGTGTGTGTATCTGCCTATTACTGACAGTGTGTGTGTATGCCTATCTATCCTTGCCTGTGTGTGCATGTCTATTACTGCCTGTGAGTGCATATTTCTGTCTATTACTTTCTGTGAGTGCACGTCTCTGTCTATTACTGCCTGTGAGTGCATGTCTCTGTTTATTACTGTCTGTGAGTGCATGTCTCTGTCTATTACTGTCTGTGAGTGCATGTCTCTGTCTATTACTGCCTGTGAGTGCATATCTCTCTCTATTACTGTCTGTGAGTGCATGTCTGTCTATTACTGCATGTGAGTGCATGTCTCAGTCTATTACTCTCTGTGTGTGCATGTCTCAGTCTATTACTGTCTGTGTGTGCATGTCTCTGTCTATTACTGCCTGTGTGTATAGTATATTTGAAAAATAAACAGCTATTACAGTTCTTTATCAAATTATTTATGTGCAAAAATCTCATAGACTTTAATAGACTTGAATTTTGTAAAAAAAAAATTGTTATAACTTTTCTAAATAATTGTAATAGACCCCTAAATATGTTACAAATACACCCAGTGACATATTGCAATCCTTTAGAAAATCGTACCTAATGACTATTTTGCAAAGTTCAACTTTAAAGTCTATTGGAAGTTTTGTAGATACATTTTGGATAAGGGATTGATATGCATTAAACAAATAAATATGCATAGCTATAAGAAAAGTATAAATATAATGGCAATTAGTAAAAGATACAAAGATATTTTTAGATAATATCAATATATTTGGAAATAACATTGTAGTAGAAAAAGTACATATTTAAAGGGATAGGAAAGTCAAATTTAAACTTTCATAATTCAGGATACACCAACATTTTTTGAGACAATTCTATTATTCTTGTTCTCTTGGTATCCATTGTTAAAAAACATATGTACATATCCTTAGCAGCAACAATGCACTACTAGGAGCTAACTAGTGGTTGGTCGCAACACACAATTGTCTCCTGTCATTTGCTCACCAGATGTGTTCAGCTAGGTCCCAGTAATGCACTGCTGCTTTGGAGCTGACCTCTAAATGACAGAGTGACATGCAAGGTCTAGGAGGGGGACTTTAGAATCTGGGAGGGGGCGCATTTCGGAATTTTGCCCTGGGAGCCAGATTCTCTAGAAATGGCCCTGGTGACTGGTGAGAAGAGGGAAAACTATTTTTTTGTATTAACAGCCAGTGAGGAAAATCATTTTTACTGGTAGCAAAGAAGTCTATAGTAGAACTTAAGGAATAGTTGTGGAAATTGTCAGTGCATGACCCCATCAAGCAATATTCTAAATATTCAATAGTTGTCAGCTATTTCAACCTGTTGTCGAGAAGGGGATAAATTAATTAGTGGGTGCAATAGGTTATTTCTACTGTTGCTCAGCAGTTGAGATCTATTGTTCATGTGCTATTAGCACAGAGGCACTAGGTACAGTAAACACTTGGTTTTTCTAAGACATTTTTGTTTTTTACTATAAAATAAGATACCAGCGAAGTCTAAACATTTTTAAAACCAATTAACATTTTGTTTGCTGTAATTGTTTTTTTTTGCCAAACTCCATCCACCACTTTTGCTATTTGCAGGAACCAATCTGGGGCTAGATTACATATGCGGCGTTGAACGCAAAACCCGGCATTGCTAATTATTTGTCGAATATAGCGATCACATATACGGCGCAGCATAAAAGTTACGCACGTATATTTTACCTGTCGCCCGCATTTTTTACTCCTATAAACTAACATAGAACCGGCGTCACAAGTCCGTATCACATATTCAGCTCAAGGACTTGACCTCGCCACACATAGGCTGGCGCAGCAAGCCTTGCACTAACTATGAAAGTACCATAACTCCCTGGAAGCCTTAACAAACATCTAACGCATGCGCAATATCAACCTCTTAACTGCCACCCCCCACATTGCAATAACTAATATAATTATTAGCCCCTAATCCGCCAACCCCCACATTGCAAACTACTAATAAAAGTAATTAACCCTTAATCCGCTGCCCCCACAAAACAATCCACTATATAAACATATTAACCTCTAAACCGCCAACCCCACATTGCATTCTACCAAATTACACTATTAACCCCTAAACCGCCAACCCCCCACAACACAAAGTATTAATCTAATAACTAATCCCCCTAACCTAACACCCACTAAGTTAACCCTAATTCAATTACATAAAATAAAAAAAACAATACATTAAAAACTATTAACAAATTACTAAAAATAAAAAAAACCTTAATTACTTAAATAAAAACCTAACATTACAAAGAATAAAAAAAACTAAGATTACAAAAAATAAAAACATGACAGAAAATAACCAAATAAATTATCTAAAATAAAAAAGTTATTTCTAATCTAATAACCCCTTAAAAACAAAAAAGCCACCCCAAAATAAAAAAACCCCTAATCTAACTACAATCTACAAATAGCCCTTAAAAAGGCCTTTTGTAGGGCATTGCCCTAAGATTAACAGCTTTTTTACTTAAACAAATATAAAGTAACCCCTAAAATTAAAACCCCCAAAAATAAAAACACCTAACAAAAAAAAACAAAAACCCTAATCTACCCATTTCCCCTAAAGGGGCATTTGTATGGGCTTTGCCCTTAAAAGGGCAATCAGCTTTTTACTGCCCATAAAAATAAAAAAAAGCACTAATCTAAAAAAAACAACCCCAAACCCCCTCAAAAAAACAACAAATATTAACCCAAAATAGGTACTCACCATTGTCCGGAGATCCATCTTCTTTCCGCCGGCGAAAGGTTTTCTTCCATAATCACCCATCGCAGGCACATCTTCTTTCTTCTTTCCGGAGGCGCGGAGCAGTCATCGGTGGTGGTGGTCCTCAGTGATGTAGAGTTCCTCTTCATGTGATCATCCGCCGCACACTAAAGATAGAATGCAAGGTACCCCTTTTATATTGGGTTACGTTGCATTCCTATTGGCTTAAAATGTCAAATCAGCCAATAGGATGAGAGAGAGCTGCTTACATCCTATTGGCTGATTTGATTAGCAGCAGTTGCGCTAAAACTTACCCCACATATGTAATCTTGCCCCTTGTCTACAGACAATGGTTATTATGTTAGTATAGAGTGCATTATTTTGCAGTTGTTATCTGCTAAAGCCAATAAAGAAATGCATGTAGCAGGGTTAGCCTTGAGAAGACTTCAAGGGACAGTATAGTCATAATTAGACATTCATGATTTAGACAGAGCATACAATTTAAAACAACTTTTAAATTGATTCTATTATTTAATTTGCTTCCTTCTCTTGTTATCCTTTGATGAAAGGTTTATTTAGGTCACCTCAGGAGCAGCAAACAACCTAGGTTCTAGCTGCTGATTAATGGCTGGCTGGCTGCATATATATATATACCAATTGTCATTGGCTCACTCATGTGTTCAGTTAGAAACCAGTAGTGCATTGCTGTTCCTTCAACAAATGATACCAAGAGAATGAAAAGAAATGATAATAGAAGTAAACTTGAAAGTTGTTTAAAATTGTATGTTCTACCTAAATAATGAAATACATTTTTGGGGTTTCATGACTCTTTAAGTGTGCATTTTTACCTTTTAGAATTAGAAAATTCACAATTTTCAGAGCTACATTACAAGATAAGGGCAAAATAAATATTGTAGTATATTTCAAAGTTTCTTTAATCATACATATCTAAAAATTGTATACACAATCTCAAGGTTCTTAATGTCCCTTTAAGAGAGTAATTGTTCTTTGTGTTACCAGCAACCATGTGCACTAACTACCTATCTCCCCTGGTTTCCCAGTCACTCACTGATTGCTCATTTGGTAACTGGAGGAAAACTGTCAAACTTAGGTGTGACTTGTTTGTGGGAAGCTTTACCCAGTGTCACTTGTAAAACCAAGCTTTTAATAGTGCAGCTCCCAAATTTCCTTTATTTGCGGTTCATGTAACACATGGCTCTTCAAACCAAGGTCTCGGGACCCATTACTGGGTCGTAAAACACAATGTTTACTGGGTCGCAACTTGTTTATGTGTGTTGTAGGAGAGTGCGTGTGGTGTGTGTGTTATATGAGAATGTGTGTGGTGTGTGTTATATCAGCGTGTGTGTTGTATGAGAGCTTGTGTGTAGTGTGTGTTGCATGAGAGTGTGTGTGTTGTATAAGAGCTTGTGTATACGGTGTGTTGTATGTGTGTTATATGAGAGTGTGTGTGTGTTGTATGAGAGCTAAGTTGTGAGTAGTGTGTGTTGTATGAGAGTGTGTGTGTCTGTGTGTTATATGTGTGTGTGTGATATGAGAGTGTATGCGTGTGTGTTGTATGAGAGTGTGTCTAGTGTGTGTTGTATGAGAGCTTGTGTCTAGTGTGTGTTTTATGAGTGTGTGTTGTATGAGAGGGTGTGTCTAGTGTGTGTTGTATGAGTGTGTGTGTGTATAAGAGAGCTTGTGTGTAATGTGTGTTGTATGAGTGAGTGAATGTTATTACCTTTTACAATACTTTCAAGTTTGACTACAATCAGGAATAAAGTATTCACACATTTTAGTCACTTTGACAAAAATTGCAGCTATGTTTTGTACATTACTTCAGACATTTTCAGGCCAAGCATAAAAATATGGTTGTGAAGATATGTTGTATCAAGACACTGGGTCTTAGGAAAAAAAGTTTGAAGAAGCCTGATGTAACATATGTTGTTGTTACAGAAGCATTAGTTATTTTGTTGTGAAGAGCTTATTTCCCAGCAGCAATGCCTGAACCATTCAAGCCAGCGCCTAAGAAGGGCTCCAAGAAAACCGTAACAAGTATCATTTCATAAAGAGTTAACTTTGTTCAGCTTTTAGAAACTATTTTCTAAATACAAGTTTGCTGGCATCAGCTCTAATTAAGTTTAGTGATAAACATTCCCATTGTCTAATCACCTCCGGAGTCAGACTGCTAATTGATAAGATGGACTGCATTGTTTTCTTGTGTGTAACTTGTTATCTGCTGAAGTACTGTAATCCTATTGTGGCCTGTCAAAGGGCGTTGTCTCTCTATCTAAATGTGTGATGGGGGATTTTATGCTTCCCCCCCTGGGAGTGCCCTGTGTGCATGTAACCTCAATAAAAAGCAGGCTGGGCATCCCAGTCCTGAGTTCTTGGTTGACCCTCAATCGCAGCGTTGACTCGTTTTTGTGGGCAGAAGGGTATCCTAGCTGTACTACAGCTAAGGGGGATTATTCTACATTTGCGAGACTCATATAGAATACTATGGAAAGCAGCTTCTCCCCTCTTCAGCAATAGGAATCCAGGCTACTAAGCGGTCCATCTCTCAGCGAGACTAAGGGTAACCGTAACAGTTGTATTCCCTTCATCTTCTCTAGAATAGTAGAAAAGTAGTAAAGTCTGGGAAAGTGTGCAAAAATAATAAATATTTCATAATGTTTTCATATGTTTAATAAAAAAATAGTTGTATGTCCCTTTAATGCTTTGTATAGCTGTTTTAGTGGTGTCATCATCATTGTGGCTATTGTTGTTATGTTAATATCATCTTATATATTTTGAGGTTGAACAATATTTTTAATGTAATCTAAAAAAATACTAAGAAATACCAAACAAGATCACAATTTTGTTCCAATGATTTGCCTCATAGCTGGGTCATATGCACATACATAGACATGTACAAAAATCTAAAGAAAAATATAATTACACTTGCTTTTCTTTCTATAGGAAGCAGTGTTAATTTTGACGGCAAATTTCAATTTAGTCTTAGTTTTAGTCGTATTTTAGTCATCTGAATTGTTTTAGTTTTAGTCTAGTTTTAGTCGACTGAATTTTCAGTAGATTTTAGTCGACTAAATCCCAGTAGATTTTAGTCAACTAAAATCTAAGGGGTTTAGTTAAAGTGTAATGCGTTATTTAAGCATTTCTCTATCATTTGCAAACTGATTACATACTCCAGGTGTAAACATAATACCTTTTAATATTTATGGTATTAAGGTTTAAACATGCAATACAGACACAGATTTAACCGTTTTGATATGTAACATCTTTATTAAACTTACAATTAAATAAAACCAAGTTTCATAAAAAAACAGAAGTGCAACTTTAAAATATATATAAAAAAAAACTGTAAACTGTATTGGCTAAATTGAACATATTACCCAATATAAAACCTTTAACAGTTTCCTGTTAATAATTAAAACAAGTATCAAGTAACTCAACACAAAACAAAAAAGTTTCTGCAGATAGCACAGGCACAGAATAACTTAAACCCATACTAGTGGGTTATGCTTATTTCTATAGGAAGAATCAATTGATTGTTCACAGATTCGAAAAAGTTTCGGCAATGATATTAGCACTGCTCTAGAACTTCCAAACTCATTATATACTCCTGGAGTAAAGGTTTATTAACCTGTTTTTATTTATGGTATTAAGGTTTGAACATGCAATACAAATTTAACAGATTTAACTGTTGTGGTATATAACATGTCTTTATTTATCTTAAAATTTAATAAAATTAAGTTTCGTAAATTTTACAAAAGAGCAGTAATTAGATATGGATTGATTATAACAACTTGCATAAAATGTTTTTGTCAGCAAATTTTGATTTAGTTTTAGTCATAGTCTTTTGACTAAAATGTCATTTTGATTTAGTTTTAGTCATAGTCTTTTGACTAAAATGTCATTTTAGTTTTAGTCGTATTTTAGTCATCAGAATTTCTTTAGTTTTATAGTCATTTTAGTCTAGTTTTAGTCGACGAAATTAACACTGATAGGAAGCACTAAACTGATCTATGCTGACAATTTCTTGCAAGAATTGATGTCTGTACTAATTTTTTTTATTACTCCTCCTTGAAACAATGTTAATCTGAAACCAGCCACAAGGCAAGTATTAACTCCTATACATGACTTACTGATGTAATCAGTAAGGTTTCCCACAAAAAAAATGTTAAATTACAGGTGATTCAGTACCTAGGATAATTATATTCAAGACCAAACTGGAGGAAGGTGGGGCTGAGGATAACGAATGTGCTGCAAGAGAGAATAACCTCTCTTTTTCAGGAGTAGATGAACAACATCTTTAATAAAAACTGAAGAAACTGAAGATAAATAATGTTGGTCTTTAAAGTTCTATAGGTAATTATTTGTGATGGGGGTCACATAGTAGCAACGCTTAGTTGCTGAAAGTATATATTTTAAGGGGTCACATTGGGGCCGTTTGGATGCTGAGGATTTTAAACTTGTGAGACTACTTAGATTAAGAGGGGCCCTGCAGGGAAAGGTCCAAGATGATTATGGAGGGTGGTGGTCCCAAATTAATGGAGGGGTCACTTATTGAGGGTGATTTTACTTTGTAAATTTTAAAGGGGATTTTAGGTGCCTTCTTATTTAAATGGTAATTGCCCAGATCTTGGTAACCCCTCTTTCATAGTCTAATATGCTCCATAGATTAATCAATCTCTGTACAGTCTTAAAGTGATGGTTAACTTTCCCCTTTGTATAATTAGATTCGGAATGGAAACAATATTTTAGATGGAGTTCAATTCATAAATTGTAATGAAGATGCACTGTAACTTACTTTTTAATCTAGCCATGCCATTCTAATACCCCCGATCCGACTGCCCCCTTGAAAAGTAATTATTTTGTTGAGCTTTGAACTGTTCTCCAATCAGTGCTCTAGCCCTATGGCACTTTTGTTGTGGCTAAAACACAGATTAGAAAACAGTGCAAACCGTTAGTTCATCAAACAAGTTACTTTTGAAGTGGGCGGCCAGAGCATGGGGTATTAGAATGGCACAGCTAGATTAAAAAGTAAGTTACAGTGCATCTTCATTACAACTGAAAAATTAAACTCCATCACCTAGATTTAGAGTTTTGCGTTAGAAGGGGGGCGTTAGCTACGCGTGTTTCCCCCCCCCGCACCTTTTAAACAACTCTGGTATTTAGAGTTCTCTGAAGGGCTGCGTTAGGCTCCAAAAAGGGAGCGTACAGGCATATTTACCGCCACTTAACTCTCAATACCAGCGTTGCTTACGGGCGCGGCCAGCTTCAAAAACGTGCTCGTGCATGATTTCCCCATAGGAAACAATGGGGCAGTTTGTGCTAGAAAAAAACTTAACACCTGCAAAAAAACAGCGTTCAGCTCCTAACGTAGCCCCATTGTTTCCTATGGGGAAACACTTCCTAAGTCTGCACCTAACACCCTAACATGAACCCCGAGTCTAAACACCCCTAACCTTACACTTATTAACCCCTAATCTGCCGCCCCCGCTATTGCTGACCCCTGCATATTATTTTTAACCCCTAATCTGCTGCTCCGTACACCGCCACAACCTACATTATAGCTATGTAACCCTAATCTGCTGCCCCTAACATCGCCGACCCCTATATTATATTTATTAACCCCTAATCTGCCCCCCCAACGTCGCCGCTACCTACCTACACTTATTAACCCCTAATCTGCCAATCGGACCTCTCCGCTACTATAATAAATGTATTAACCCCTAAAGCTAAGTCTAACCCTAACCCTAACACCCCCTAAGTTAAATATAATTTAAATCGAACAAAATAAAATAAATCTTATTAAATAAATTAATCCTATTTAAAGCTAAATACTTACCTGTAAAATAAACCATAATATAGCTACAATATAACGAATAATTATATTGTAGCTATTTTGGGATTTATATTTATTTTACAGGCAACTTTGTATTTATTTTAACCAGGTACAATAGCTATTAAATAGTTAATAAAAAAAAAGATTACAAGAATTTTAAACTAATTACACCTACTCTAAGCCCCCTAAAAAAATAACAAAGCCCCCCAAAATAAAAAAATGCCCTACCCTATTCTAAAATAAAAAGTTAACAGCTCTTTTACCTTACCAGCCCTTAAAAGGGCCTTTTGCGGGGCATGCCCCAAAGAAAACAGCTCTTTTGCATTTAAATAAACATACAATACCCCCCCAGCATTACAACCCACCACCCACATACCCCTAATCTAACCCAAACCCCCCTTAAAAAACCTAACACTAATCCCCTGAAGATCTCAATACCTTATCTTCACCACGCCGGGTATCACCAATCCGTTCAGAAGAGGGTCTGAAGTCTTCATCCTATCCGGCAAGTAGATCTTCTATCTTCTTCCATCCGGCGCGGAGCGGGACCATCTTGAAGCAGCCAATGCGGATCCATCCTCTTCTTCCGGCGACTCCCGACAAATGAAGGTTCCTTTAAGTGACGTCATCCAAGATGGCGTCCCTCGAATTCCGATTGGCTGATAGGATTCTATCAGCCAATCGGAAATAAGGTAGGAAAAATCTGATTGGCTGATTGAATCAGCCAATCAGATTCAAGTTCAATCCGATTGGCTGATCCAATCAGCCAATCAGATTGAGCTCGCATTCTATTGGCTGATCGGAACTGTTATTGTAAACAGACTGCCGATCATCGGCCCCGTCATCTTCTGTATTTTGCATATCAATAAAAAATTCAGATTCCTCCAATCATTGCATGCACGGCGAGCTGGATTCAAATGGGGGCATACAACGATTGGAGGAAGCCAGATTCGTCATCAATCTGCAAAATACAGAAGAAGACCCATGCGGAGGATCATTAGTATGTTTACCGTAACAACAAGGTAAGTATTTAAAAAAAAAAAAAAAACGTGTTTATAAAGTTTAAGGAATTAAAGTATTTTTAGATACTGGGCTTTAATTGATTAAAGATTACAATCACTTTAATATGTGTATATACACATATTAAACATACATACAGTATATATGTATATAGTCATAGACATATATATTTACACTTTGCTGTTCATCACTGCTGACTTACACACTTCGGTGCGCTTAGGTTCTGTACCGTGTATGATGGCATGAGAAAGAGGCTCCCATTGGAGCCTATAGAAGCGGGCTCTTGTGAGCGCAATGCTTCCATGCAATGTGAATGCAAGGTCATGTTTGCATTGCACCTAACTCATAATACCAGTGCACATTATTTGTGTGCCCTAGTATTACAAAGTGGAGCACCAATATCGCTTTATTGTGTGCTCTACTTGTAATCTGGCCCATAGTTTGTAGATATCCCAGAAAATGGTAAAGAAACATTAAGTACATGGCAAGACAAAAGAAAAGGGGAAAAGAGGAGAAAAATCCACAAAAAGTATGCATATATATAGCACTCTATGCTCAAGGACAAAAGTTGCTACACTAAACTCTTATACAATCCAATGGGAGGATATTTAAAAATATATACCAATATGGTAAATTAGGCATTTAAAGAAGGTACAATTACTCAAAAAGAAAAAAAGATTCCTGAATGTTGAAAAACCCAAGATCGCAACATTTTACATGATACCTAAAACACATAAAAACCTACAGATACCTCCAGGCAGACCCATAGTCTCTGGTATTGGTTGCCTGACAGAGAAGGCCAGCCAATATGTGGATTATAGGTTACGCCAATATGTTCAAGAACTGCCTTCATATGTACAAGATACCATGCAAGTGTTGCAAAGACTAGATAATTTTATTGTCAATGAATCTACTTGGTTGGTCACTACGGACGTAGAATCACTATATATCTCAATTGATAACAAAAGGGCATAGAAGCTGTACAGTACTTTTTAGAACAAAAGTCTGAAGAAGGTGCAGAACATGACAGATTTGTCCTGAAATTACTGGAATTCATACTGAGTTACAATTTTTTTATATTTGACAACTAATTTTACCTCCAAACGCGCGGAACAGCCATGGGGATGACTTGTGCCCCCACCTATGCCAATATATTCCTTGGCTGGTGGGAGGCTGAATTTGTATTTACAGAGAACGATACCAAGTATACAGATAACATCCCCTTGTGGATACGCTTTATCAATGACATCTTCTTATATGGGAAGGTACACACTCAGATTTAATAGAATTTTTAAATCTATTAAATCAGATGATTTAAATATTAAGTTGATACATGAGGAAAATCAATTCATGATCAACTTTTTGGACATAACAATCTGCAAGAATAAAGAAGGGAACATTAGCACTGACTTGTACAGAAAACCAATGGCTGCTAACAGTCTACTCCACAACACTAGTGCCAATGCCCCTGGAACTATGAGAGGCCTACCTACGGGTGAATTTTTAAGACTCCGCAGAAATTGCTCGGAAGATCATATTTTCAAAGAAAGAGCATTAGAATTGGAATCCAGATTAGTAAAATGTAGATACAGTAAAAGAAGCAACAAAAGAGCAAAACGTTAAGCTTTACAAACTAAGAGACAAAATGTATTATACAAAAGGGCTAAGATAGGTTCCAATATACTTAGATTAATTTTGACTCATAATGACCAAAGTCCACAAATACTAAATATAATAAACAAACACTGGAACATTCTAATGACTGACCCTGTATTGAAATCCAGTCTAGATGATAGACCTTCCATTGGCTACAGACGTACCAAAAACATTAAGGATCTAGTCACCAGTAGCCACTTTCAACGTAAGAAAACCACATCAGCATTTAATCCAGGGGCACATAAATGTGGAAACTGTAGCACCTGCATATGCGTAAAACATCCACCATTGTGGATAGATTTGAGAAGATCCACCAAATTAAGAAATATATCAGCTGCAACACGGAAGGTGTTATTTATGTTTTGCACTGCACATGCAATTTATTCTATGTTGGCATAACCACACGCAAAGATTGGGATTTATGGAACATCTAAGAAATGTCAAAAAATGCTGCCAAAGACAGAGATGATCAAAAAACTTTGACAAGTGTTGCCTCACATGTCTTAAAATTTCATAAATCTGACAATGATGATTTGCAATGTTGGGGGATAGGAAAGGTTAGTTTGGGCATGACAGGTGGGGATTTGGAAAAAGCACTTTTGAGAATGGAAAGTCGCTGGATTTATTTATTGAATTCAGTCCAACCTTTTGGACTTAATGAACAGAACAATTATTTTGTATTTCTTTGAAAAATTGGCTCTTATTGGAAACTTGCACAGGACAGTTTCATTACATCTGAGCATACTACCAAGGGGGAAAAAAAATCACTCACAATTAGCATACTTTATTTAGTTTTCATGTATTATATTAATTCAACAACACAACACACCGTAATTAAGAGATGCATACTAACAATTCGCTTTTTGTCATTCTCACTCAGACATCACGACAACCCCCTTCACTACGCTCCCAGCTAACGCTTTTGATCAACTCAGTCTCTCACTATTAGATCTATTTAAATCTATTTTTAGATTCTTCCATACTTTTAGCACTATACTCATCTTATCACACAGTTTTTTTCATACACAGATGAACCAGTCTGATTTATTCACACATTTCGTTGATCACAAATAGGTACCATAACAATAACATCTGAAATATTAAACCCCTATGTATGGATTATTTCATTCTATTATGTTTAGATCTGTGACAGGGATTTTATGTGAGTCACAAGCTATCCTTAGTATATTATTGTGCATTTTCATTATATACATATCACTGTGCTGCACAATCTGAAGCTTAAATTACGATTTAAGCACTTGTAAATATCCAAATCAACACACATCTTTTATAGCTTCATGTCCATATATCCTTTTATCCAGAGTCATTTACTTGACTGACAACTCTAATCCACCTTAAATTTAACCACTCTATTCTACCTTAAATTTCACGGTAAATAAAGAAACATCGACGATGAATCTTCTAAGCCAATGATTGGCTTGGATCATTAGATTGACAGAATTTTGATCCCATCACTGCATGTACGGGGGGGGGGGGGGGGACTTCCTATACTTTAGGGTATTTATCCCCAGAGAATCGGCGGTCCGCTGCCTTTGATAAAGCCTGGAGGGGCAAAATGCATCAGGGGACTATTCAGAGCTCTAGGGGGCTCTTTTTTTAATGCAGGGCATTGGCATTATTAGTGATACAATGTATCTGGATGGAAATTTACACTCCCACTATTACTAATGACTCGTCTCTTAGATTAATGAATACTATTGTGGTGTCTGGGTTATGCCAGATATAGATTAAACAGGTATCTTTACCCTAGCTAGAGATTGTCTAATTAAGTAATCTTTACCGTTGCGTGCACCTACATTTGTTACAGTACAATTTTATATATGTTTTTTTGACAATCTGCAAGCCAATATAGGGATGGTTATTCTATCATGTTCCGCTGATAGTTTTAGCGTTCTCACCACGGCATTCACCAGTAATTATCTTACTTGCTGAATAAACTGATATTTCATGCTGGTTAACTAGATTGTTACAACGTCAGCGTAATCATTGAAAACAATTGTTACTTTGTAACTAAAAACCACATCAGCATGAACTATTTTGCCTGTCTTGACTCATTCATTATCAGACGATCACTAGCCCATATCATAGAGTGCATATAACTAACTCTCTAACAGGCATTATGTTGCTAATAGATAGGTATGTTGAAGCACATAATATCAGGTAAGCAAATATCCAAATAATAGCAGAATCTCCAGCAAGTGATAGAGGGGGATCATATTTTCACAATAGTATAATATCATGAGACAACTTTCCAGTAACGACTGAAAGTATCATCCCAAACCACACGCTGATCCAGAGAGCATTCTTATACGTACAACTCTTATGGCAATCCTCTGTGATATCATTAGATACATGTGTTGAAGCATAACATATATAGCACGTTCACACTATAGACTATTTGATAAATGGCCTGACGCTGAGGTGAACTGTACCTAAATATAACTTTGTTCATTTATTTCTATCAACAAGTATTTATGTTTTTTGATCCAGCAAAACATCAATTAATATTGCCTGATTATTTGCTCGTAGCGGTTAAACAAAATACTTCCACTCACGAGGTGGTTGTGTTTAGGTATTTCAATGTAGACTGACATTTGTATTCAAGTAAAATATACTTTACGCTATAACATTTTATATAGTCTGACTTTCAGTCTGCCGATATATTGCAATATATACTGTATGTACCAGAGCATTTATTTAGTACTACATCATTGTACACGGGTTGATAATGTGTAATTAATTGTTGATAGTCTCAACACAACCTGCATGTGGGCTTTAAGAGCGTCTTTACATTGATAGCACAAATACATTTCACAAACGCATACTGGTGAGTATGTCACTAGTACTTTATGACATAGCGCTACTTTGAGACTGAAGTCAGTCTTAATTTCACACTAGAACGGTCTTAGAATTTAGATACCTAATGTGGAATAACTAGACTTTATAATTGATAAGGTACTTTTGTGGTATTTGCTTCTGGTGTCCCAGCACCACACATTTACCTCTATACCCAACTGATTAACCTATTCACATAGGTATCCATTAAGAGTACGTGTATAGTGATTTATTCACAATATTGTAGTATTAAATCACTTCAACTTGTGAGTGGGAGATTATGTCTCAATCTGTCATCACACAGTGGTATTGAAGACTATACTTACTATAAGGCCATATTGACTGTCTATTCATACCACTTTGAACTATTACCACTATGCCTTTTTCCTGAGTTTTTAATTGTGCGTGACCCATTTTTATTACTTTGTACTTTAATAAAAGTTATGTTTTAACCCTATCAGGTCATTCCTGCACATGAGTCTGGGTTTAGAGTGCTATATCTATGCATACTTCTTTTGTGGAATTTTGTCTTGAATCTCATGCATAAGCACCACTCCCTCTGAATATTAAATTATTTGGTATATAATGCCTTTATCTGATATACTCAATAGGGTGTTAACCTTTAATAGTGCCATTGTTTGTTGGTCCTTGTTCAATCAAGTTAATGACAACCTGATATCTTCATATAATGTAAACAGCAATTTTGAGACAGAATTATAAAGCACGCTATGTTGCCCATATTTCCCGAGTGTTTTCCCAGTAATTTCTACACACTTAAAAAAATTTAAAATCAAACACAAGTGTATTCAATAGATTTAGAGACCAGGATATTTGGTTTTATATTAACTTCCTAATTACCAATCCAATCAAAACTTCTGCTTTGATGAATATACAGCCAATAACATTAAACAGTCAATCTGTTTGCTTATATGGTAATTTCAACTTCAGCCTAAAACTAATAGGAAAATAAATCATAATTATTTCACTGTACCTTTTTAAGTCATAACATTGAATAAAATGATTACATATTAGAGACTGAAATTAATGCCAGGTAACAAGTTCTATATACTCAGGCTATATGTAGTTTTATACTGCAATACTCATTTTAGTTATGGTAAAGATAAAAGAATGAGATTAAAACCCTCCATTTCATAAAAGTAAGAGCCATAAAATTATTGTATGAAAAATTAGCAAATCTAGGAAAGTATCCCCGCTTGCTTATCCCTAGAAGTACATTGTTTACATTGTTACCAAAGAACCCTGGAACTGTGGGTAAGATATGCAAATTAGATATACAATATCTCACAAATTTTGCTTCCAAGTATTGTGTTAAACCTCAACAATCCTCTTTATGAGGTAGGTGCTTGTTGTGATTAAAACAATACTTGGAAGAAAAAAGGGTAAGGTATCGTATATCTAATTTGCATATCTTACCCAGAGTTCCCTGGTGCTGGAGTATATTAACATTTAACGTTTAAGTTCAATCACAAGCATTAATACATGACCCCACATTTCCAATTACTCGTTTCTTAACTAATAACTACACAACACCGTATTGGGAGAGAAAAGGCCGCAGCTTATTTATTAACAAACCAAATAACTTAACATTGTTTAACTTAACTTTTACAACATCATTTTATCACACCTCAGTGCTTGCTCTTACTTTACTCTAAGCCCCCACACCTTCCAGGGCAGGGCGTACCCTCACTTCCTTTCTTACACCTCAATAAATCCCAGCCATACTCTATTAGGCGTAAGCCTCAATAGGACATAGCAAGCACCTCCGCCATTGCTGCGACAATCCACAGACTTAAATATCTAGGGAGGGAGGGCGGGACACACCTCCTACCATGCTGCTCCTGTAAGGATACCTGTGACCTAACTTCCTGACCCGGGGCTTATCTACCTTCTTCAGCCCCACCCACCTTGGAATGTTCCACTCCTAGGGAAGTGGGGTCACAGGTACCCTTCTTTAATTCTTTCATACGGGCCTTTTCTTGACCCACCATTTCCAATTACTTGTTTCTTAACCAATAACTACACAACACCGTATTGGGAGAGAAAAGGGCGGGGCGTACCCTCACTTCCTTTCTTACACCTCAATAAATCCCAGCCATACTCTATTGGGCGTAATCCTCAATAGGACATAGCAAGCACCTCCGCCACAACTCACTCCCTAGTGAGTACCGCCACTTAAAGCTAAGGCCTTTTCAATCCCCTCCCGCAGTGTGAAATTAAACAGATGCAACCCTACTTCATTAAGGTGCACCCCATCCTTCAGGTAAAAGCACCTACCTGACTCTCCTTCGAATTCTACATGGCGTAAGCCAACCCCCCCAACTTCTTTACATACCCAGTGATTGTCCTATTAACCTTCCGTATGGAAGCCTCCAACTTTTTTATGTCCCACGCCGCTTTCCATGTTACCCTACTCTCAATCTCCGACCAAACCAGCACCACCCCCGGAAACAACTGCACTAGCCTATCCAAACCCCTCTTAATGTCCTCAATTAACTTCTTCTGTGGCATAAACCCTAGATCATTTCCACCTGCGTGCAAAACTAAAACATTCGGAGGGGAGAAAAGCCTGGCATATTCAACCAACGTACCCACTACCTGTTCCCATTTCATTCCCCGTATTCCAAACCATTTCAGTATTAAGCGATCCCTCCTAAAACCCAGTTGGATCCCATCTGGTTTCACCGCTGCCGCCTTCCTTGCCCAGAACACATAGGAGTGTCCTACAATCCAACACCTTCTTGAATCTGCCAAATAAATCAAAACATGTCAGAAGATCACCTCACAACACCAAACCCGGCCTCACGTACCCCCTGAATCTCTCAGATCTCCATCTTCCAAGCCTCCTAATAACCGCCGCTTCTAACCCCAAGTTCGCCACCTCAATCGCCGCCCCGATCCTAAATGAATGTGACCCGAACTCAGGGCCCCCCATTCCCATTATCCCAAATGCCTTCCTCATGATAGCTACAAACTGAAACCGCGATAACGACGACCCGTCCTCATGTACTAGCAACGGGCCTACCCTGTGCCTGGCCACACCCAAGTATTCTCTCACCGTTCCTACTGGGCAACAAACGCCACCAATCTCCCTTAATACAATCGCGGCTCCCCTACCTTCTTGGTCCATCTTAGACCTCCTCACCCACAACTCTACCACCCCATACTCTAACGCAACATCCTGCTTCCCCATGCCACTCCTGTCCTGTCGGTTCTTGCCCGCCAATTCAGACAACCGAAACGCCCCCAAAAAGGCCAACACAAACGCTGTTTTAAACAACTCCTCATATCTTGAAGAACATACCCTACTTAAGTTCGCCACAAGCCCTTGCAAAATTGCAAATGTAACCGGTCTACGCCGGTCCGTCCGCGACCCTCCCCTGCACATACCCCGGACCGCCATCCGGGCCACAAAAACTTTTGTCAGATCCTCTTTCCCCATTAGCTGAAAAAGAAATGCCATCGCCGCCATTCTCTTACGCACCTCAGAAGGCGACAGCCCTTCCCCTTTCCATGAGTCTAGCCATTCCAGCCAAACTGTTAAGCAGCTCCTCCTATTCTCATGCAGCTGCTCATCGACCAGCCTCTGTTCCCACACCTTCCACACTCGGACGTAAGCCCTCCATGTATTAGGTGCTAGCGCTCCACTCACCAAACTCAACACTCCTGGCAACCTAGTTGCCACAAGTCCTCGGGCATACAACACCTTCTTGCTCCGCCTCCGGGGTCACTTCTCGGAACCACTGAAATCGTGACAAAGCATCAGCGATAACATTCAACCGCCCCGGGACATGTATCGCCCTGAAAGAGATGTTACACCTCAAACACACCTTTAAGTCTTCCTTCACCTCCTTCGACAGCCTAATGTGGTGTCTAGGGTTTGAAACCCCCACTGTCAACAGTGACAACCGTCGGCAAAATATACGGCCAATGGGAATGATCCTGCCAGCAAAGTTTAGCTTCCCTAACAATGATTGAATTTCCCTGAGGGTAGCCTTCTTGCTCCCTACCATCTTGCCAATGACCATCCTAAGGTCTATCACTTTGTTCTCTGGTAACCTGCATTCCATCCTGACTGAATCCATTTGGATTCCCAAAAGATGTTCCCGGGCCCTCCGATTTTTCTGCCGCTACTGGGATTCCAAAATCCCTAGTCACCCGTCCAAATACCTGGACTAACTGTTCACACACCGTTGAGCCAGCTGGACCGACAAACAAAAAATCATCTAAGTAGTGCACTACTGATGAAATGCCCGCCGTTTGTTTCACCACCCACTCCACGAAAGAACTGAACCTCTCAAAGTATGAACATGAGATGGAACAACCCATCGGGAGACATAGGTCCACATAAAAGGATCCCTCCATCACACACCCCAATAAGTGATGACACCTCGGATGAACTGGGAGAAGGCGAAAGGCCGATTCCACATCAGCCTTCGCCATCAATGCTCCCCTCCCTGCTGCCCTCACCAGCTCCACTGCCTTGTCGAAAGATGCATACTTCACTGAGACTAACTCCGGATCAATGCCATCATTGACCGACAAACCCTTTGGGTAAGACAAGTGGTGGATCATCCGGAATTGCCCCGGAACCTTTTTAGGTACCACCCCCAGTGGTGATACCCTCAAATTGGGTAATGGCGGATCCTTAAATGGACCCGCCATTCTACCCAGCTTAACCTCTTTCCAAACTTTCTCTCTCAACACCTCCGGGTGCTCCCTGGATGACTTAAAATTACCCACAACCCCCCCTGCATACTGGTGTGCGGGATCATAAAGCCCGAACTGAACCCTGTTAGGATCAGTTCAGCATCCCCAGCGTGCCCACGTTCATGGGCGTACGCCTCTAACCAAGGCACCATCCTTTCGACCCTCACCGGCGTCCGTGCCCGCTGCACCCATGTCCCCTGGCCGGGTCCCTTGCTTACCCTTTCTGAAGCATTTAGTGAAGGAATGTATCCCTCCGCAACCAGAACACTTGTGCTTGTATCTGCACGATGCCCCAAATCTGCACTACCCCTCATTAAACTGGAAACACAACCCTTTCCGGATTCCTGTTCCAGGTCCTCCCGTACTTCCGCTCCCAGTCCCCTGCCCGAAGCTCCAAAAGGAATGGCTCCCCCGCAAGGGGGTCATCATCTCGAGCCATATCCCCATATCCCTATCATCCCACCTAATTTCTGGACGCACGGCCATCCGCTGTCGAAAACCCTCATCGTATCTCCACCACGCCATGTCCCCATATGTTCTGTACGCACTCGCAATTTCATCATAATAACAAAACAGCGAAGAACCCTGTTCTGGTGCCTTCTCGCATATGACACTGGCCAAAATGCAGAAGGCCCGCGACCAGTTGCCAAAAGTCTTTGGCAATTTACGCCATCGCTTCCTACATTCCTCCTCCTCCTTCTTACCCTTCTACTTCTTGTCCTCCTTGACCTCCAAGACATGTTCTAGGGGCAATAAAGAGAAAATCTCTACAAATTCCCGCTTCCCAATCTTTTCCCTCAGCTCACTGGTCAAGTGAATCCCTAACGGACCTACCGAACAAAGACATGGTCTCCTAAGGGCCCCTTCTGGTACTCGTACCACCTCAGCCCCACTTTCCACTGGGACCTCTGCACCGCTCCCCGCACTCGCCTGCAGCCCACCCACGGCCGTACTAGGCCCGGGCTGCAACCATGCCGCTGCCACGAAGCCCTCCTCCCCGGTCTCTCTAATGTTGCTAACAAACTCCTCAAACCCGTGACCATTGCCTCCCTCTCTCCAGTCACTGCCTCATTCATGCCGGGTGCCCCACCAGCCATCTCACCTGCTGGCTGCTGCACCGTCTGGCCTCGTCTCCTCCCTGCAGCTTCTGTCTCTATCCCCTTCCTCTTGTCCTCTGCTAATGTCCAGCCTTCTCCATACAGCTTCCCTCCTGGCAGGCGATCTCCCTCTGCCGTGCCTGCTCCGGTCACGGCTCCTGTCCACTCATGCCCATGTGGGAGATGCCAGTGATCGTCCTCCTCAGCGGTGACCTGGACCTCCTGTGTCCACCAGCGATCACCGTCCTGTCTGGAAGGGCGTCCCTCCTCCCCGTTCTGCCGCTTTTCACCTGTTGCCTGCAATGGGGACATAGCAATAACATCCCTCCCCTCAGAGATCCCACTAACCAATGACCCCCCCTGTGGGTCCCTGCAACCTGCTCCCCTCCACTCCGTTGAGGAGACAATAACTGCAAGATCTGCGCCAAGGCGGACAGATCTCCTAGCTGACCCGTCATCCTTGGTCCTGCTGACGTTCCTTCTAGGGGATCCTCCTCATCCTCACCAAAGTCGTCGCTGGCTTTGAGCTCAAGCGGCGGCTCCATATACCGCTCCTGTTGCGCTGGGGTCTCCCCTCCACTGGCGTTTATAGCCTCCTCGCCCCTCCGTTCGTCCCTAACCAATCCTGAAAACATATGAAAAATATTAAAACAGCCCATATCAATTGGGAAAACCGCCCCCCCATGGCCTATATCCCCTCTTCTTTTTTTTTTATAAACCCCCTCCCACCCATGCCACTATCCCACCTCAACCCTACTAATTCTCGGACAAAACGTGGACCAAATTATATTATTAAGTTATTAATATCCTCTATAAACCAGCAAAGGAAGAACAATCAATGTTGAATATCATGTAGAAATGTTTCTGCTTCCCGCATCTGCCGGAAACATGCATAGTAAGTGCCCAGAGAAAAGTTAGAACACCTCTACCTTTACAACGAGGACTATACTTCCCGGCAGTTATGTGAGTTGGGGGGGTTACATATCCTGCTGCGTATAAAGTAAAATTTGGTTATAGGTAGCCGGCTAAAATTAAATGCATATTAACTGAATGGAAAATTGTCTCTTGACTCTTTCCATTTTACCAGGGAACCATCTATATTACACATAAATCATGGGACACTGTCAAAACATACACCTTAGACAAGTCTAATACAGAATACTAGGTGCAGGCCCTGCCCGTGGCCTACCCGGCCCACACTACCTCTTCCGCTACACCACAAAACCTTTTCCATTATCTTTGGGCCAACCACCACTTTATCTACAGTGGGGTGCCATCCTAAGATTTTTCCCTCTTGCCATTAATCCTAACCAGACGCGGGCTATCCCGCCACCACAGGCCATCTTTCCGGCCCTCTCCCTATTTTTTTCCCGCCATTATCTCCGTCCTACTTCCCTCCCCCCCCGGCCTTATTCCTGGCCGCCCGAAAGCTAACACCTCCGCTAGCCCCTCCTCCCCTACCAGCCTCTGTCCACCACTCCTTCAGGGCCATTACCCGTTTTGCCTCCTGCCTTCTACCTCCCCCTCCAAGGCCTTATCTCCGGCCGCCCTCATCCCCTTGATCCTTCTGCGATAGCTCAGCATGGATGCCCCATCTCTTCGATAGCGCAGCTGCCTTACCTGTGTCCGCAACGCTCCTCCTGGTCCTCACCGTTCTCCCGCGTCCTCTGGCTGCGCCCGGCTCCACGCACTGACGTACCTCTGTGACATCAGATGCCAGCGCCGTTCTAGGCCGCGCCTCGGCCACCGCTCCCGTTCTGCGACCTCTGCTGTCTTCCGACCTCGCCCTCTGCTCCTCCGGACCTCCTGGATGACTCCTCTCTCGACCATACCTCCTCGTACTGACTCCTGGGCTCAACCTCTTCGGTGACCTCAACCTCCTGGCCAGCCGTCCTCTGCTCCATCCCGCTGCTCCATCCGCCGGAACTGCCGTGGCCGCCTCACCAGCCGTCATCAACTGTTGCCGGACCCATGCCTCTCCGTTCTTCCACGCCGCCGACAGCAACTGTTCCAGTAATGCGTCCATCTCCAGGTAAGCCGGTGCACCACACACACACCTCCTACCGTGCTGCTCCTGTAAGGACACCTGTGACCTCACTACCTGACCCGGGGCTTATCTATCTTCTTCAGCCCCACGCACCTTGGAATGTTCCACTCCTAGGGAAGTGGGGTCACAGGTGCCCTTGTTTAATTCTTTCATATGGGCCTTTTCTTACTCGACAACAAAATCTAGCATCTCTATTTTGTAGTACATCTAATGGTTATCAACCGTAAAAACAGGGAACTCGCTTAAAAATGTTTTAAAAAGTGTAAATCTTTAAGGAAATACAGATGACACTATCAAATGAATGTGTTTGTCTGCTGAAGCAGTAGTGACATAATAAAGTTAACTTTGTTTATTTATAAGTGGAAGTGTGTACTTCTGTCTCTTGAAAGTTATCAGTTTGCTGTTCATTTAATTGATATCAGCTTGAGACTGCTGCTTGTGTCCTAGGTTATTTGAGAATGAAGATATCAGCCAGTGACAGAAACTGCTCTCTGTTCTTTAAAACAATTTTTTTGAAGTAAACTGTAAACAACACTGTGTGAATCTATGTTCTGTATTTCTCCCACAACTAAAATATTTCACATGGGACAGCCAGACAGGGGTATGTGGGGTTTAGACTCAAGTATAGTATTTGGATGGGCTGGAGGTAAAGCAGTCTAAGGCAGGGCTGGACATATTGGGAGTAGAGTATGGGCAGAGGCAAGTATTTGGGCGGTTTCAGGTTTAAGTGAAGTGCTAAGAGTAAAAACATTAAAAACATTAACCATCTCTCTAAAGGAGCATCCATTTCAAAGAAAAATAAAAAACATAATGGGCCATATTACGAGCCGAGCGCAATATTGTGCCTACATGAGCGTGATATTTGCGCTCCACTCAGTAATACCCTCAAACGTAAATGTGTGCTGGTTTTACAAGTACAGCACAATGTGAACGCAACCTCGTATGCAGCTACAGCAAACAACCTAGCGCAGGTTCAGGGGGCAATTCATGCAGTGTTGGGCAGCAATAAATAAATATATATGTATATGCTTATATACATATACAGTATATTTATGTGTTTCTATGTGTATATACACATATTAGCACATAAATATAAATATGTATATAAGCATATACACATATATTTATAGAGAAAACACAGTCCCCCATTGTCCTCCATGTAAAGGCACTTTAGGTGCCGTTTTTTTTCTAGCACCCAACATCTCCTCATTTTAACCCCTTATAACTGCTTTGTGCTTTTAAAAAAAAAATAATAATCTCAAATTTATATTTTATTTTAATGTACTGTCCTCTTTATTTTGGGGGCAATTGAGGCAACTTTTTATTTTTAACCAGACCTTAGCGCAAAGTTGTAAAGGCTGGTTATTTAACGTTCGCCCCTAAATGGGCAAATTTGCCCCTTATGGGCACAGGCTAAAATAGCGCTCCATTCGTAATCTGGCCCAATGTGCTTTAAAGTGCCCTCTTTTATATGCATAAAAATGACCTTTAAAAGGATGGGAATAGTATTCCCTTTCCAAACCTATCCAAAGAAGACTTGGGAATCTGGCCAGATCTTTTGCCTTACTTCCGCCAGTGGATTGTTGGATAGGAAAACAAACATTATCAAATTAATTTCCCTAATATATATATATTTGTGCATTGTAAACTTGACAGATGTTAAATGTTCTGTAAACATTTAAATATTGAATGTAACAGATTTTAAGAAAATATATTGGAATTAGCATTTAAATATTAATTTTGATATTTTTAACAATACTTTTTAAATCATGTTATTGCTATCTCTATTCACACCCAAACCCCACCCAGTAGTATGGGTATCCTTGACCCTCATTACCAATGCACCACCAGAATAACCTTCTTTAAACCTAATTACCTCCGTCTATATGTTCCTATTTATACCCGCAGACTTAATTATCACCTAATGATACCCTGTACACAATCTCTTCCACTGTAATATACTCCTTAACCACGCATTAACATTGTATACGTGTTTCCCAATCACAACTACCCCTTCAGTTTTATTAAACACCTATATGTAATCCTATTCAGGGTTCCTTCTTTTAAACATAAAAAGTGTACAATTCTGAGTAACCAATCAGGTTTGTAGGGGCAGACATTTTAAACTTAACCTATTTATTCAAATAATGATATTTTATTTGTGGTGATATAGTTGTTAAAGGCATTTGCAATTGGATAACTTGGAGAGTAGAAATAAGGAGTTACTGTTAGAGTGCTCACTTATATAGGATTTATAAGGTGTATTTTTGATATTCTGCATTGAGTTTAGGCTGCATAAAATGTTTGCATGGAGTCTACACCAATCTGAATTATTGCAAAAGGTACATTGGGCAACAGTCTGCAGCACATAATACTATCAGACAGAGAATTCACATGCTTATATGCTATGGTGGCTCCAATAGAAAGTAATAGTTATTGCTATTTGGTAGTTGTGCAATGCTGTAGCAGCTTAGCTTTGCTTCAATAGCTAGACAGCTGCAAATTGACAGGACTTTGAAGCTTTTCACCGTCAGTAAAGACAAGCATATAGGACCAAGGCAATAATTGGGTGTGGCAGGGCCGCCACTAGAAATTTTGGGGCCCCTGACTTAACCATTGATCAGGGCCCCCCTCCTTTGACACGTGCAATTTTTGACCAAGTGACTAAAATGTATATGCACTTTATTCTTAAGTGTCTATTTAAACTTGGAAATGTTGTAAAGGAAGTAACATACAAACACACAGACACACTCATACACGAAAACACACACACACACACTCACACATAAGGATTCACATATAGACACTCTAGCAGACACGCAAAGAAACACACTCATACACAGACACACACTCAGACACAGACACCCAAACAGACACTCAGCACTTGTTTACATTGACCTGACAAGTAATGAGGTAAACTACAGTTTTGTAAAAAAAGGAGATTTAGAAAACAAAATATGGAGTTCTGATTATCTTTTTGTAAAGGAAGATGCCAACTAAATGATGACAACAGCATGCAGTGGCTAAAAGGAAGGGACCTGAACTGCCTAAACAATAATTTAAAGGTTAAATAGTAGATTGGGGACTTCTGGAATGGTTTCATTAGTCTCAAAGTCTGTAGAAAGATGTGAATAATCAGTAGTAAGGTCAAAATGTCCTAAAAAGGAACAGACAATGGACACACACACATAAACTCAAACTTGCACATACACCCACGGAAACACTGACAGAGACAGCCTCAGAAAACACACAAAAGACATACACACACAGAGACACCCACAGAAAACACAGAAAGACATACATACACACTCCCTCACTGAGACATCCACAGAAAACACACAAAGACATACACACACCCTAATTTCTACAGCATTGTCAAATAATCATAAATACACTGCTGCTAAAAAAAAATTGCTTTTATGGACCCCTGGCCCCACCATACAACTACTACCACACTGAAGTTACACTTTGAAATTGCACAAAGAAATAAAAAAACATTTGCTAAGTAAGTCCTACCTCCTCAGCAAATGAAAGTGATCTGCCGTCTGACTCGCACACACTGTACAAAGTAAGTGCCAAGTCTGTCTCACACTGTGCATAGTAGTTTAGTGCACACTCAGAAATCCTCTCAAATTCTAATACTTTACTCCTTGTAATTTTTTTTTTTTTTAGTTTTTGCCTCATAGGGCCCCCCTGGCCCATTGGGCCCCTGACAGGAGTCACCCCTGTCACCCCTGATGGCGGCCCTGGGGTGTGGAACTATTTAGAGCTTTATTGGGTTTTGAATTTGATTCTGTAGCATTTGTAGAGTGACTGAAGGGATTGACAGAAAGGTGCAGCTGGTATTGATTGAATAGGTCTGGTGGAGGCCAAATTACATTTCAATAATGTGCTCTTAACATGTTATGGGATTTAAAATGGGAGACCAGACTGTTTAAAGTTCATAAATGAACAAGCAATTGCCCAAAGTAAAGATGTAAGGCCTCAATTTAGTATAGACCTAATATCTTACTTTGGATCACAACTGCAGAATGACTGAAAAATTGTATATGTATCACCCAGCACTGGATCACACATTGGAATCTATTTATCAAGCTGTCAACTGCAAATACGCTGGAATTCCGCAGCGTATTTGTGGCGAGCCTGATTCGCCTTAGTTATCAAACCCTACAGACCGACAAAAGTAGAAATTTATGACGTAACATACGATCCGCCGGACATATCGATGCTTACGTCATTACAGATGTTCCGAATGCAAGTTCGGCACAATCTGACTACTTTTGTTAGTTATCAAATAACTACCAGGTACGCTCGCCACTATTCCGGCCCAGCGTACCTGGTTTTCAATCCGCCGCCCAGGAGGCGGTGGATGCCATAGGAATCAATGGGAGTCTCTCTAAACCCATAAGGTAACTGCTTGGATTTCCTTAATAGCAGCACCAGCTCTACACCTAAGCAAAACTACATATTGTAACCCTAGAATAGCTGTACTTTTTTATATATAAAATCTTACACCACTGACAAATGTGTGCATCCCCCAAACACGAGACACGGTGTGCATTAAGTTTTAAAAATTAACAAAATAACTGAGTGAAACAGCATTGTCATTACTAAAGATGCTAAAAAGCAATTTATTTGTGTAAGTCTCAAGCACATTTTTCTATATTTCTAAATTCCAGTCCATATGCAAATGTGTTACATTTACATTATGAGTCTTATTTTATTATCTTTCATAAATATTTGACAAAAACATCTGCTGCAAATGAATATTCATAAACAGTCATTGGTGACTAACAATCAAATTCTATAAGTAATATCAAATAGTTTTTCTTTATTATTCCTCCAGTTTAATGGAACATATAGCACACACACACTAATAAATGTGAAAATAAAATGGGGCAAACTAAATAAGATAGAGAATTTAATTATTTCCTACAGAGAGCACCAGACATTATTGAACCAATTTAATCTGTAGTTTATTCAGTATAAACGTTCATATGCAGAAAGAACAATGACTATTTTTTCTGGTCACATTGAAATGGCTGCCAAGCTCTGCCCACTGATGACATCACAATCTGGGCTGCATTTATGTACTCTGCTGAATAGCATTGACAGTCTGTTGAATCCAATTAGTGAACCTTTTTTAACTAGTGAAGCCTTTAATGCAGCCCAGATTGGGATGTCATCAGTGGGCAGAGCTTGGCAGCAATTTCCAAGTTACCAGCTGTATAATATAGAAAGGGTGCAGGAGGTTATTTGCAGCTTAATCTAAAGTAAGACTTTAAGATGACTATGGTGTAGACTGTCCCTTTAAGTAAGACTGAACAGTATGAAAACTTGCCAATGATCATTTTGCTTCTTACAATGGTAATTTATAACATACTATGCTGATCTGTGACACTGTGGGCTAGATTACGAGTGGCGCGCTAACTGTAATGCTCTATCGTTAAAGGATTTTACAAGTTGAAAGTAATCGCATTCACTTGGGCACATTTGAATTTAACGTGCGTCGGGATAGCAAGACTTCAGGGCTCTGGCTAACTGTTACGCTCGACTAAAAAGTTGCACAAAACACATCAAAAATATATTTAAAAGTACAGTATGCCAATATTTAATCATATACATATATATATATATATTGCATATATATATATTTTAAAAAAACACCAGATATATACAACTATATGTATTTAAGAGTTAATAAAACATTTTCTGCTATGTGAAGAACATTGGAATGTGAAATCTTCATATTTTATGTTGGGTTAGCACACTTTGATCAAACTCGATCGAGTTTACGTGTGAGTAGGGTGTTATTTTCCACTTTCGTGCCCCATTAAAGTCTATGGGGGAACAAGGTCACGATATTCCATGTTCTGCTTTTTGTTCACATCAGGTTATTGCTCATGTGCAAACTTTTTACTTTCAAGTTGTAATACACGTGTTACCCAATGCGCGCAATAAGCTTACTTCTAGTAGAGTTAATGCACGAGTGGGGGCGCTAATTTACGCTTCACTTGTAATCTAGACCTGTCTTTGTACAGAAATGTAACTATTAGCAAAGGATTTTTTTTCTTAAAGGGACATTATACACTCATTTTTTCTTTGCATAAATGTTTTGTAGATGATCTATTTATATAGTCCATAAAGTTTTTTTTTTTTTTTTTTTTAAATGTTTAGTTTTGCTTATTTTTAAAATAACATTGCTCTGATTTTCAGACTCCTAACCAAGCCCCAAAGTTATATGAGAATACCGTCAGCTACCTTCTCCAGCTTGCTCCTGTATAAAGGGTCTTTTCATATGCAAAAGAGGGGGGAGTGTCTTATTTCCCACTTGCAGTGGGCTTTCCAGCTACCTTTTTAACAGAGCTAAACTGAGAGCTTCTAAGTAAGTTTTTAAACAGTTTTATACTTGATTTTTATATCAGTATCTGTGCATCTTATTCTTTATAGTAGTGTCTATTACATGCAGTTATATGAAAATGAGTGTATACTGTCCCTTTAATGCATTTTGCCCTGTCTTAATTAAGCAGGGAGTTTGTTGGAGACACTCCCTAAACTAACTGGTTCCTTTTGCATTTTAAAGCTTTTTGTGTCTGAAGCATTTTAGCCCTAGATACATTTTCTGTTTCCTTTTAACAATTATAAGTACAAAACACATAGGGTTTGGCATTTCTCTGTTACTTTGTTTCTATAGTGAAACCTTTTATTTGAGAAAAAAAAATATTTAAAAAAATCAGATTCCAACAGGGATCCAGAACTGTTTAGTACAGTACTATTCTGGCTGTGTTTTTAGCTGTTTAGCCACTAAAGGTTGTTTTGCTAAACATTTTAATAATTTACTACCTTTTTCTTGCAGAACTTCAGCAAACAAAGTTATCTTTTCTCTGACAGCAACAGTATGTCCTAGTTGTTTTAACATAATGCTGAATTTGTTTTTACCACAAACTTGGTAAGAAGGGCCTTATGGTTTAGGTATTCTTAAAGGGACAGTCTAGTCCAAAATAAACTTTCATGATTCAGATAGGACATGTAATTTTAAACAACTTTCCAATTTACTTTTATCATCAAATTTGATTTGTTCTCTTGGTATTCTTAGTTGAAAGCTAAACCTAGGAGGTTCATATGCTAATTTCTTAGACCTTGAAGGCCGCCTCTTAGCTTAATGCATTTTGACCATTTTTCACCACTAGAGGATGTTAGTTCATGTGTGTCATATAGATAACACTGTGCTCACGCACCTAGAGTTACCTAAGAGCCAGCACGGATTGGCTAAAGTGCAAGTCTGTCAAATGGACTGAAATAATGGGGCAGTTTTAAGAGTCTTAGATACAAGGTAATCACAGAGGTAAAACGTGTATTAATATAACTGTTGTTTATTCAGAACTGGGGAATGGGTATTAAATGGATTATCTATCTTTTAAAACAATAAATTTTTTGGCGTAGACTGTCCCTTTAAGACTATTTATCATTCAAAAGCTGACATTTAGATAATGTTTTTTGTTAAACATAAATATTGTTTCACAGTAAATATCAAAATGAGGTGATAATAAGATCACTAAAAGTTCTGTGTTCTAAAAAATTGCAAATCTACTTTTCTTTCCAAAAAGAAATTAAAAATGTTAGTGCACCAAATCCAGAAACCTTTTAAGAGAAAATAAATGTTATTGAAATTAACAGCCTTGTTGTTGTCTGTTTCTAAAGGGGTATTTAACCAAAGAAACAGACTGTGTGGAATCTGCAAACAATTTACTTGTTTTCTTGCAAATAAACACTTGATAATTTTCAATGTAACCCATGCTCTTAAGAAAATAAGAGCAAATATGTTGACAACTTAGTAGGTTACATTTGCCCTCTTCTGGGCATTGATACATTTAATTCTCTATTTTTATATTATTCACTTAACATGCTACTCTAGAAATGTTTTGCTATGCAATAGACCGTCCTTCCTGTGGAGATCCCAGTCACCTTGTAGGACTGTGACAGAAGTATTGGACACTGTACAACTCAAGTGTGTTATTTAAAAAAAAAAAAAAAAAAAAAAGAGAATTAAAATTTTGAATTCATTTTAAGATGTTGAATATTACATATTGGAATGGTTTCTATTACATATTGCTTAGTGCTTTTCTTGTTATAACAATGAGACATTTTTCATATCTCTTTAAATATAACCTTTATCCTGTGATCCTATTGTAGATTATGGCATAGGGGTTTCACACTGTATGACAAACAAGCCTTTTTCACACATGTTGAATATATTTCAGTTCCAATACTTAATTCTGCTTTTATACACAGGCAAGAGTTTCACTTACTCTTCCAGAAAGGATTCCTTTTGTTTTCAAGATTGAGATTCTGTCTATGGGCAGGGGAAATAGTTTTACATTTTGGCTCTTCAAGCTAATCCTATATACCTGTTCAAGTGTCTCTACTTGGAGGCAAATGTTTTAAGTTCAGGGACGTTTGGACAACAAGCTTTTCTTACTGCTTTAATATATTGCCACTCCCTAGTATCCTCTGAAATTGGGGCTTATATTTCAGTTCATACGAGACTTTTGATCAAGATGGAGAATGTGTGTTTTTCATTAAAAAACAAAGGAACAAAGAAGGCCGTCCCCTAGTGCAGACAACTGATAAACAATCACCCCTTAATCGCAAAAGGAAAAAGTGATACTTGTAAGTAAACCAGCATGGTCTACACTCCTCTCCAGAGACCACACTCCATGGCCCTCACAGCGACAGACCCCTGCCAGGGCCCCCACTAAACCCACACTTATTTGCTTAGTTACTGATAGGGCAACTGAAAACTCCAGCTTAAGGAATGCACCAAGATCCGTGGAGATACCATTTGTGGGCCCCCCTACTTGCTGGTCCCTCTGCCGAGGTCCTATTTGCCTGGCTGATCAGCCCGCTCCTGCTGCTCACTATATATATATATATATATATATATATATATATATATATATATATAAAATATATATATATATGTGTATATATATATATATATATATATATATATATGTATATATATATATATATATATATATATATATATATATAAATAAAATACTGGGCCCGGACATGTCTAGCTAAAATTTACCGGGCCTTGAGGTCACTTTGGTTGAGAACCACTGTTCTAAGACACTTAAAGGACTTAAAGCAGTTACAAGTAATCAAGATACAAAAATGGCCATGAAATAATTTTTCAAGCCAGTGGACACCACGGTCTCCACACAGGCGAGTACACAAAATAATACAAGTGACTCTGAGGACTCAGTACACTCCTCCACATGTAACGAGCACCTCAGACCTCTGACTAAAGCAGATCTTACTTCTCTACCCACCAAAGAGGACTTTGCTGCACTTATAACTAATGTTGGGCAATTAATAAAAGACGGGCTCAAAGAAGTGCGGAAGGACATAAATGAGCTGGGTAACAGAGTGGAATACCTGGAAGAAGGGTCTGAGCATATGAACACAGAATTTTAACTGATGTCCAGACAATTGACTCAGCAGCACTCCACTATAGACAGCCTACAAACACATATAGAGGATCTTGATAATAGGGGGGAGAAGGCAGAATTTGCAGATTAGAAAGATCCCGAGAGCATTCAGCATCAAAACCTTGACGAATACAGGGAGTGCAGAATTATTAGGCAAATTAGTATTTTGACCACATCATCCTCTTTATGCATGTTGTCTTACTCCAAGCTGTATAGGCTCGAAAGCCTACTACCAATTAAGCATATTAGGTGATGTGCATCTCTGTAATGAGAAGGGGTGTGGTCTAATGACATCAACACCCTATATCAGGTGTGCATAATTATTAGGCAACTTCCTTTCCTTTGGCAAAATGGGTCAAAAGAAGGACTTGACAGGCTCAGAAAAGTCAAAAATAGTGAGATATCTTGCAGAGGGATGCAGCACTCTTAAAATTGCAAAGCTTCTGAAGCGTGATCATCGAACAATCAAGCGTTTCATTCAAAATAGTCAACAGGGTCGCAAGAAGCGTGTGGAAAAACCAAGGCGCAAAATAACTGCCCATGAACTGAGAAAAGTCAAGCGTGCAGCTGCCAAGATGCCACTTGCCACCAGTTTGGCCATATTTCAGAGCTGCAACATCACTGGAGTGCCCAAAAGCACAAGGTGTGCAATACTCAGAGACATGGCCAAGGTAAGAAAGGCTGAAAGACGACCACCACTGAACAAGACACACAAGCTGAAACGTCAAGACTGGGCCAAGAAATATCTCAAGACTGATTTTTCTAAGGTTTTATGGACTGATGAAATGAGAGTGAGTCTTGATGGGCCAGATGGATGGGCCCGTGGCTGGATTGGTAAAGGGCAGAGAGCTCCAGTCCGACTCAGACGCCAGCAAGGTGGAGGTGGAGTACTGGTTTGGGCTGGTATCATCAAAGATGAGCTTGTGGGGCCTTTTCGGGTTGAGGATGGAGTCAAGCTCAACTCCCAGTCCTACTGCCAGTTTCTGGAAGACACCTTCTTCAAGCAGTGGTACAGGAAGAAGTCTGCATCCTTCAAGAAAAACATGATTTTCATGCAGGACAATGCTCCATCACACGCGTCCAAGTACTCCACAGCGTGGCTGGCAAGAAAGGGTATAAAAGAAGAAAATCTAATGACATGGCCTCCTTGTTCACCTGATCTGAACCCCATTGAGAACCTGTGGTCCATCATCAAATGTGAGATTTACAAGGAGGGAAAACAGTACACCTCTCTGAACAGTGTCTGGGAGGCTGTGGTTGCTGCTGCACGCAATGTTGATGGTGAACAGATCAAAACACTGACAGAATCCATGGATGGCAGGCTTTTGAGTGTCCTTGCAAAGAAAGGTGGCTATATTGGTCACTGATTTGTTTTTGTTTTGTTTTTGAATGTCAGAAATGTATATTTGTGAATGTTGAGATGTTATATTGGTTTCACTGGTAAAAATAAATAATTGAAATGGGTATATATTAGTTTTTTGTTAAGTTGCCTAATAATTATGCACAGTAATAGTCACCTGCACACACAGATATCCCCCTAAAATATCTATAACTAAAAACAAACTAAAAACTACTTCCAAAACTATTCAGCTTTGATATTAATGAGTTTTTTGGGTTCATTGAGAGCATGGTTGTTGTTCAATAATAAAATTAATCCTCAAAAATACAACTTGCCTAATAATTCTGCACTCCCTGTACTTGCAGAAAATGTTTTCCTCACTCCTAGGGACAGATCAAGCAGAACACCTGCCGCTGGACAGAGCACATAGAGCGCTGCGGCCTATGCCCAGAGATACAGACCCGCCAAGGGATGTAATCCTAAAGTTCCAGATATATAAGGACAAAGAAAAAATACTAGCAGCAGCTAGGAAGTCCCAAAACCACGATTTTGAAGGGCAGCAACTCCAGATTTACGCAGACCTTTGTCCACTTACGCTTGCAAAAAGAAGGGAGGCAACATTTCTAACCCAGCACTTGCCATCACTAAAGATTCAGTACAGATGGGGGTTCCCCTTCAGCTTGCGAGTGACCAGAGGGACCCAAACCTTCATATATAGAAATTCTGACGACTTGGAAGTATTCTGCAAAGATCTAAATATCCCTCCTCCATCGCTTCCACAGCTTCAAGAGGATCTGAGGGGTCCCTCACATCAAGACACAGCACTACCAAAGGCCCCTAGGCAATGCTGGACTAAAATTGGTAGAAAAAGGAACAGGCTGGGATCAGACACTCCGAGAGAATCCACTTTTTCCCACCCAACCACTTGAAGGTTTGAAGATCACAGTTAGTAAGGAAGTCAGTCATTAGTTGGTGCTGGATGAAGCTCAAATCTGAGAAGAACTTGTCTGACCAGAATTGAAGTAGTCCTAGACTATAGAGGACATTAGTTTAAATTTCAAGTTAGTTGGTTACGGCCTTGTATGAGCGCCGACCCTGTTTTTTAGTTTAATGTTGCACTACCTAACAGTCTAGACACGACTCACCCCGCCGACAGAGGGCCGGGGGCTGGACCTTTGTTCAATATGATCTAGACTGCTAATACAAATACGGATATGCTCATAAAGTTTCTTTGGTTTATAAATGTCTTGGCTTTTCAATTAATTAAATAGTGAAAGTTAGATAGTTCAGCTAACTGCCTTGTTGTAATGTGAAACGTAGAATTTATGGGTTTTTTTCTTCTTATATTTCAACTCACCTATCAATATCTTACAAATAGTTTACCCGTGATATAGAAATGAATATTAATGCCTTTAGTCCTGTATATGGCTCTTACGAATAGAGCTATTATCATACCCTATAAATTGCTATTTAATGTACCATAGCACGGCATTATTATTGATGACAAATATAAAAAGTACAATTATTGCTATGTTATGTTTATTTTCTTTTTCTAACCTCTGGTTTCTTTTTCCCCTCTTCCCCTACCAACAGATATGTGCTTTTCCTCTTCCCCAATCCACTCCACTTCCTTTATCCCTAGGCCGGTGTCCTGACTGGCTCCTGCATGAGAAGTTTGCAAACCGTGAGTCAATAATGAAGTATATTAGAGTAGGGGGGGTCCCCATTAATTTGCATAAAAAAGTGAATCTATACACACATACATAGCGTAGCCAAATCTATGAAAAAAATATATACTGACCCACCCTAAACTGAAGATACTGTCCCAAAATGTTAAGGGACTTAATTCGCCCACTAAACGTTCCATAGCCCTTAATTGGTTCCATAAATATAAGGGAGATATTGTGTTTTTACAGGAGACACACTTAGACCAGAAACAGGCTCCCAGTTGCTCATCCAGACAATATCCTTCAGGTTATTTTAGTCATAACTCCAAGAAGAAAAATGGGGTGGGAATACTGCTGCATAGGAGGCTCCCCTTCCAGCTAATCTCCCAGCACTCTGAAGGCGAAGGCAGGATGCTAATTCTGGTAGGCACATTATACAATCAGTGCGTCACACTGGTAAATTTATATGCGCCCAATAGGGGTCAGGCTAAATTTATAAAGAAGTCTCTAGAGACGTTGGCACCACTCTCCAGAGGAGTCGTTCTCCTGGCTTCAGATCTCAATGTAGCCTTGTCACCCAAACTTGACTGCCCACACGACCGTAGCAGTGTTCCCTTATCAGCGCTCCAAAGCATAAACTCCAATCTGAAACAACACTCTCTTATAGATGTATGGAGACAACTCCACCCGCGTAGTAAGAATACACATTTTACTCCTACCCACAAAAAACCTCATCAAGAATTGACTATTTTTTTCTGAATCAACTCAGTTTACACCTAGCAGACTCATCATTTATCTCACCAACATCCTGGTCTGATCACTCCATGCTAAACTTAGAACTGTACTGGCCTTCGGCTCCCTTAACTCAATACTGTTGGAGGCTCGATGAAACTTTGCTTAAAAATCCTCTTATCAATGAAAAAATTTCGAAGGCGCTCTCAGAATATTTTTCTCTCAATCAAAGCGATACTATTAGCCCAAAAGTAGTCTGGGAGGCCCATAAGGCAGTTATTAGGGGGGAGTTTTTAAAGCACAAAGCGTTTTTAACGAGGTCTAGAAGACAGGAGTATAACAATCTCTTAAATAGACTAAAGGAGATTGATAACAAGCATGTTAGCTCCCAGCAGGATATAGCCATAATAGAAGATTTGGCTAAAGCTAGATCCGAGTTAAACTCATTCCTGAATAAGGAGGCAATGAGGAAAGTTTTTTTCCTAAAAAAGAAGTATTTTACAGAAGGAAATAGGTCAGGCAAATGATTGGCTAGGGCCCTGAGACAAAGAACTCTTAACTCAGTTATACATTGCTTATCCAGCCCTGACGATAGCAACATTACAGATAGCAGGGGAATAGCTGCCACATTTAGGAACTATTACCACTCATTATACAACCTCTCACCAGTTGATACCCCACAAGACATTCAGATGATGGAGGCATATGTCAATAACGCTAACCTTCCCACCCTTTCAAAAATAGATTCGGAATTCTTAGATGCACCAATTGAAATATCAGAAGTTCTAGGGGTGATTGAGTCCCTACCGTCACAAAAAAGTCCAGGCCCGGATGGGTTCTCAAACAAATACTATAAAAATTTTAAACAGTTAATCGCACCACATTTAGCAAAAGCCTTTCAAGATGTAGCCAAAGACGGAGGCTCTTTCTCTCGAGAAATGCTGTCAGCTCATATTACCCTTATCCATAAATTAGGTAAGACCCTGACGGTTCCTGGAAGTTATCGCCCCATTTCCCTTATAAATACAGATGCGAAAATCTACGCCAAGATACTGGCGAACAGATTGAATAAATTTTTGCCACAGCTTATTCATGTAGACCAGGCTGGCTTCATTCCACGTCGGGAGACCAGGGACAACACGATCAGGACTCTTCACCTGATAGATCACGCGCACAGTACAGGGCTGGAGATGGTCCTGGTCTCTACCGACGCGGAGAAAGCCTTTGACTGTATTAACTAGTCATATCTTAAGTCTGCACTGAAGGGATTTGGGGTAGGGGACCTTATGATAAAGACAATATTTAGTTTATATAGGGAACCCACAGAAGGAATAAAAGTTAACGGGGCTATCTCGGATTCTTTTTCTATTAAGAACGGTACCAGACAGGGGTGTCCGCTCTCACCCCTGCTGTTTGCCATGGCTATGGAGCCCTTAGCGGGACATATTAGACGAAACCAGGAAATTAAGGGGGTTAGTATAGGGCCCAATGATTACAAAATTAGTTTATACGCGGACGACATCCTCCTGACACTGACTGACCCCTTCAGATCATTACCTTCTCTTCTACAGGAGTTTCAATACTTTGGTAAATTATCTCACTTCCACATTAATAGTCAGAAATCAAATATCCTAAATGTCAGCATGAATCCCCAAAAATTCACAGAACTTTCTAAGATATGTCTGTACCAGCTACAGAAACAGCATATCAAATACTTACTGATCAATTTAACCCCAAAGCTCAACACTCTTTTCCATTCTAATTATATTCCATTACTCAAGAGCATTCAAAAAGACTGCCAGACTTGGCAACAGAAACCCTTCTCTTGGTGGGGAAGAATCCAGATAGTAAAGATGACTATTCTGCCACGTATTCTCTATATGTTACAAACAGTACCAATTAACTTGCCAAACTCTTTTCTGACCCAAATACAAACAACCTTAAATAGGTTTGTGTGGAATAGATTAAAACCCAGAGTAGCTAGGAACACTCTGCATAGATCCAGACAAAACGGCGGGCTAGGCATGCCTCACGTCCTGAGGTTCTATCAAGCTAACGTACTTCAACGCGTTCTAGATTGGCACGCGGGGAAGGAGGACAAAGCTTGGATACCTTTAGACTCCCATATCCTTCGATCTCCTGACCTGGGTCCCATATGTTGGCTCCCACCCAGGTGCAGGTCTAATCAAACCAAAACATCCCCCCTCTATAGACACATTTTTTCAACCTGGGATAGTATCATCAAACGCACTCCTGGAATCTCCACCCCTTTCTCCCCCATGTCTCCGATTTATTAAAACGCAGAATTGTTAGCAAATGTATATACAGCCACTAGTAACACAAACTTTACAGATCTAGGCCTCTCCTCCCCTCTGATTGACTTACTACAACACGGGAAGTTGAAGCCAATACATGATTTAGCAGACATTCTAGACGGAGTCTACACCAACTGGCTAAAATATCGCCAGCTTCAGAATCTTTTGCAATTCTCCCCTCATAAGGCCTCATTGCGAAGGCCCTTGATGCGATTTGAGAGTCTTTGCAGGCAAGGCACAGCTTTGAGAGGCTCATTATCCATAGCCAGGAAGTTAATTGATGACCAGTTATATAGAGCATTACCTAGCTATACTAGAGGTTGGCATAAGGAGTTGTCAGAGGAGATACATTCAGACAAGTGGGCAAATTTTTTTTAACTCACATACAAATCATCTACATCCACACAAATTTTGGAAATAAATTACAAAATTTTGTCAAGGTGGTACCTTACACCTATGAGATTACAGCTGATTTATGGCTCCGCGTCCTGCCTTTGCTAGAGGGGTTGTGGGGAGTCTGGAACTCTTTCGCATATTTGGTGGTCCTGCCCAAACCTGTTGAGCTTCTGGATATCGATTGAGAGAATTTTAGGTAGATTGTTGGAACCTACATTCAAACTTACCCCATTTTTGGTGCTATTCAACGACAGGCCTAAGTGTAGATGTAAAATTAGATTGCTTATTTTCCAAATCTGCCTTAATGGAGCGAAATTCCTCATAGCTAGGAAATGGAAGTCAGCAGTAATCCCCACGGTAGCAGAATGGAAATCGCGGACTCACGAATTGATTCTGTTAGAGGAAAATGCGTACTCCAACACGAATAGAATAGACTTAATACAAAATGTTAAATTTTACTGGGAATCAATCACCACGACTGAGGTAGACACAGCCGAGTAAAGGGATGGGGAATCCCCCCTCCCCTTTTTTTGTTTTCCCTCCCCCTCCTCCCCACCCCCCTATTACCTTACTCTGTCTCTTTCTTTTCTTTACTTTCCTTTTTCTTTCAAATTGATGCTTAAATTTTGAGCTATTGTCTAGTAGGATTAAAGGGACATTATACACTCATATTTTCTTTGCATAAATGTTTTGCAGATGATCTATTTATATAGCCCATAAAGTTTTTTTTTTAAATAAATGTATAGTTTTGCTTATTTTTAAATAACATTGCTCTGATTTTCAGACTCCTAACCAAGCCCCAAAGTTTTATGTGAATACGGTCAGCTACCTTCTCCAGCTTGCTGCTGTTTGTATGAAGGGTTTTTTCATATGCAAAAGAAGGGGGAGGGGGGAGTGTCTTATTTGCCACTTGCAGTGGGCTTTCCAGCTACCTTTTCAACAGAGCCAAACTGACAGCTTCTAAGTAAGTTTTTAAATAGTTTTATACTGGATTTTTATATCAGTATCTGTGCATCTTATTCTTTATAGTAGTGTCTATTACATGCAGTTATATGAAAATGAGTGTATACTGTCCCTTTAATGGACACTGGAAGTCTGTACAGATCTTAATACCTCATTTATTGCAAAACAGTTTTCATTTCTCTTTGTTCTAACTGTTTGAATTGTTTTATGATTATCAATGTCATTTAAAACTCAATAAAAATTTATAAATAAAAAAAAAAAAAAAAAACATAAAATCAAATGTACAAAATCAGGTCACATTAATGCACATTGCTATGCTTAGCAATGTATATTAATGTGACCTGATTTTGTAATTTTGATTTTATGCCTTTAATGTTTTTATTGAACGTATTGGCTTACTATGGGCTAGATTATGAGCAGAGCGCAAACATTTGTGTGCAAGCGATAAGGGGTTTATCAAGGGTGTTTACACTCATCAGGTTTACAGCTGGCATTACAAGATGAAAGTAATTGCTCAAGTGCAAACAAAATTTACGCTAGAATTATTACCGCTTCCTAAGAGTTCTGGTTACCTGTTTCACAAAACAAAAAAGTGTCACAAAACACATTACAAACTACACTTACACTCATCATAACCCCACCTAATAAAAATTATTAAAATAAAATATTGCACACAAACATTATAAAGGCTCAAAGATATGAGATCTCAGGTGTTAGAAAAAAAGGCAGACAAAGGGCTTTAACATTGAGATATATACATCTCTAAAAGTGTGTGTGTATATATGTGAACCTTTTAACCCCTTAGGGACCAAGGACGTACGCCTAACGTCCTAAAAAAAAAAGACAATTAACGACCAAGGACGTATGGCGTACGTCCTTGGTCTTGGAAAGCGGTGGAAGCGATCCTGATCGCTTCCAGACGCTTTCTGGTTATTGCAGTGATGCCTCGATATTGAGGCATCCTGCAATAACACTGCTTGGCCATCCGATGCAGAGAGAGCCACTCTGTGGCCCTCTCTGCACCCGACATTGATGGCCGGTATTGTTGGTGGGTGGGAGCCAACGTGGGAGGCGGGTGGGCGGCCATCGATGGGCACAGTGATGTGGAGGGGGGCGGGATATCAGTGAGAAACCTAAAGTTTGTGAAAAAGTTTGTGAAAAAGGGAACGCTTTTTCTTATTTGATCGCATTTGGCGGTGAAATGGTGGCATGAAATATACCAAAATGGGCCTAGATCAATACTTGTCTACTACACTACACTAAAGCTAAAATTAACCCTACAAGCTCCCTAGCAGCTCCCAAATTAACCCCTGCACTGCTGGGCATAATACACGTGTGGTGCGCAGCGGCATTTAGCGGCCTTCTAATTACCAAAAAGCAACGCCAAAGCCATATATGTCTGCTATTTATGAACAAAGGGGATCCCAGAGAAGCATTTACAACAATTTATGCCATAATTGCACAAGCTGTTTGTAAATAATTTCAGTGAGAAACCTAAAATTGTGAAAAATGTAACGTTTTTTTTTTATTTGATCGTATTTGGCGGTGAAATGGTGGCATTAAATATACCAAAATGGCCCTAGCTCAATACTTTCGGTTGTCTACTACACTTCACTAAAGCTAAAATTACCCCAAAAAGCTCCCTACATGCTCCCTAATTAACCCCTTCACTGCTGGGCATAATACACGTGTGGTGCGCAGTGGCATTTAACGGCCTTCTAATTACCAAAAAGCAACGCCAAAGCTATATATTTCTGCTATTTCTGAACAAAGCGGATCCAAGAGAAGAATTTACAACCATTTATGCCATAATTGCACAAGCTGTTTGTAAATAATTTTAGTGAGAAACCTAAAGTTTGTGAAAAAATTTGTGAAAAAGTGAACGATTTTTTTTATTTGATCGCATTTGGCAGTGAAATTGTGGCATGAAATATACCAAAATGGGCCTAGTTCAATACTTTGGGATGTCTTCTAAAAAAAATATATACATGTCAAGGGATATTCAGAGATTCCTGAAAGATATCAGCGTTCCAATGTAACTAGTGATAATTTTGAAAAAAAGTGGTTTGGAAATAGCAAAGGGCTACTTGTATTTATTGCCCTATAACTTGCAAAAAAAGCAAAGAACATGTAAACATTGGGTATTTCTAAACTCAGGACAAAATTTAGAAACTATTTAGCATGCGTGTTTTTTGGTGGTTGCAGATGTGTAACAGATTTTTGTGGTCAAAGTTAGAAAAAGTGTTTTTTTTTCCATTTATTCCTCATATTTTATAATTTTTTTATAGAAAATTATAAGATATGATAAAAATAATGGTATCTTTAAAAAGCCCATTTAATGGCGAGAAAAACGGTATATAATATGTGTGGGTACAGTAAATGAGTAAGAGGAAAATTACAGCTAAACACAAACACCGCAAAAATGTAAAAATAGCCTTGGTCCCAAACGGACAGAAAATGGAAAAGTGTTGTGGTCATTAAGGGGTTAATCTACTATAGAGTTTAGAGCAAAGAAAGCCATTTTCTTTATGATTCTGCTATTCTTTGAGCCGCACATGTCATGGTTTCTTTTTTTGATAATTTTCTAGTGTCAAAAGGATAAGTTAAATTAAGGGCCTTTTATGCATTGAAGTCAGGTTTTTCAAGTTTGCTGTATTTACTGAGGTCTTACAACCTGTCATTAGTAGATATGTGCACAGTTTGGTTCGTTTTGGACCGATTCAGATTTTTTCGAATTTCGTTTCAGATCGATTAGAATTTGGATACATTCGAATGTTTTAGTTTCAGATTCGATTCGTAAATTCGGAAGTGTTATGTTGATACAGATGGTTCCAATTTACACAAACAGAATTATTTCACTGTTCTATCTCACTAAATTTAATTTTTATACTGAATTGTGATTAGTCCATGGCCATTCGAATGTAACGAATAAATCTGAACTAATTTGGATTTATTAATTTCAAATGCATTCGGATTAGCTTAGTTTCGTTGCTAGAATAATTCGGAAATTCGAATCTCCAAATTTGGCCAAATTTCGATTAGGAAAGAAACGCACATGTCTAGTCATTAGTTCCTGTCATTTATATTGTTTTATCTTTTTGTAGCAAGAAAGAAATCTACATGTAGGTTTATTTTTAGACACGTTTTCATTATACATACATGATAGTTTTTCATTAGGTTCTTTGCTGAAATGTTTTAAGTTCCAGGTTTTGACTATGGAATAGTGGGCTCAGGAGCCCTTTAGTGTTTTACTTTTTCAAGTCTTGGCTCATATCATCCTTCTTTCCTTTCTAAGACTAACTGTGCTATTTTTATGAATTAGATTTGTTTTTTAGTAGCATTGCTTGTTTTCATCAGGACTGTTCCTGGCTTCTTGCCTAAAGTTGAGTTGTTCCAGATATTTACAGAATCAGATTACATTTTTTGGTGTTTTTGTTTGTCCAGATACACAGGAGAACATTCTATTGTTTTATATAGTCTATTCCTTAACTGTGTTTATGGAAAAAAACAATAATTTTTTTATGTGAGTTTATTATAAACCCATTGCGTGTAAACAGTCATGATAAACCCCTTTTTGCTTGCACGTAACTGTTAAAGCACCACTTGTAATCTGGCCCTAAATTAATTGTATATTTTAATAATTTTAACTCTTCCTATTCTGTTCCACCAGAGTTCCCATGTCATAATATTGCATTGTAGCTTGAGGGGAATTATGTCTTCCTATTAGATGAGCCACCAGTAGTTAAACAATTGTTCTTTATTACCAATGTTGATTACAGACATAACAAATATTTAGGTGTTCTGTGGGAGTTGCTTGGGTGTTCCAATGGAGTAACCTACATTTTAATGGGGAAACATCACTGTGCGTTTCTAATTTTAAAAGGAATATACTCCATCTTAAATATACCTTTTCACCCATATCAGTCTTGCTGGCTTTTCAGTGGCGGAATTTGCAATTGTATAAAATCTACTAAATGCACAGTGAAACCATTGTATTTAGTGAAAGCACATTCATAAACATTCTTTGAATACACACCCCCTCCCAACTGCTGAGATCCAATATCACTGGTGATGTTAGTGATTTTTGCTCATACAGCAATCTGCATTGTTTCCTATGTAAGGCACATTGCTCCTCGTGGGGACGGAGAGTGTCAACCCATTTTTTTAATAAAATATTTTAGTTAATTAGAAATAATATATAAACATCCTATAATGGTAAGACATTGTCATTGCTATTAGCTGTGGTGTGAGCTTAACAGCCTGACATAAATAAGGTAGTTATTAAACTTACACCCACCTATTTTCTGTAAGCCTCATTGCTGCTGGTTATATTGTGCATTATAAATTATTTATGTACATTGCAATAGGGAGGATGAGGTGCTAAATTGCCTGCTATTTTAAAGATTATAATTTATACCCCTTTATTATTCTACAGTCTTCCTTCTGTAGCATCTATGCCTTTTTGACTTTTTTTGTTTTAAGATTGAATGCCCTTTCATAGAAAAAACATGCAATTCTATCTATTCAGCTTAACCAATATGTCTTCCAGTAAGCAGGCTTTTATCATGAAATATATTTATTAATATATAAATTCTCTGTAATTGTTATTCTTCCACTCTTTTGATAATCTACTCAAAGCTTTTTAATGTAAATAGTCATTTTATTTTAAAGGCTTTAACTAAAATTTACTTTGTTCTCTGTAACCATAGCAATATCATTTATTGAAAGCAACTTTCCTACATACATCTTTGAAAAATATTTTTCATTTCTACTGATACAACCCAATAACAGTCTTTCATGTTCGAAACCTTGCATCCAGTTTTTATTTTAGGCGCAAATGACAATCTATATTATATAGTAATGCAAAAAATTCACTAATTTCATAATTCACATCCTACAATGGCAGAATAATGTTGACTTACTCTCATTGTTAAAGGCACATTAAACACTTTGAGATGATAATAGAAAATTATAAATTGTGTGTGTGTATATGTATGTATGTATGTGTGTGTGTGTATATATATATATATATATATATATATATATATATATATATATATATATATATATATATATATATATATATATATATATATATATATATATACCGGTATATCAATTTTAAAGAAGTAACTAAGAATGATAAGTTATTCCTTCTTATTAAAGAAAGGGAATTCAGCACTCTTTTGTATTAAACACCATATATTTTATTATATAAAAAACCAAAGAAGTCTCTTTGCTACACATTCTATAAAAAGATACTTGCAACCCCAATTGTACATTTCTGAATGACTAAACACAATAGGATAACTAATGTTTCACATTAAACCACCTATTGTTGCAATCTTATATGAGCCGTTCAAGAAACCTCTCAATTCAAACTATAGAAAGTCAATACGGAGATATGCGCTCAATGAGCTTGAGGAATAATCCAAGTAAAGCAAGCCCAGGCAGAAGGTTAGATAAAAACCAAAATTTATTAGGGCAAACGTTTAAAAATAGAAATAAGGACCAAGAACAAAGGTCCTAATGAGAAGCCAGCAGTGACTCAGAACAGTCAGGTTAGTGAACTGATCCTCCTGCAGACATGTTTCTTGCGCATGCACACTTGTTCACTGCTTGAACAGCAGTGAACAAGTGCGCATGCGCACTAAACATGTCTTCAGGAGGATCAGTTCACTAACCTGACTGTTCTGAGTCACTGCAGGCTTCTCATTAGGACCTTTGTTCTTGGTCCTTATTTCTTTTTTTAAACGTTTGCTCTAATAAATTTTGTTTTTTATCTAACCTCCTGCCTGGGCTTGCTTTACTTGGATTATTCCTCAAGCTCATTGAGCGCATATCTCCGTATTGACTTTCTACATTTGCTGTTTGCGTGTGTGGCAGACACGCTTGGAGTTGCAGCCAATCAGAGGATCCGTAAAGGGGGTGTGTCCCCCGCCCACTCTCCATAGTGCCGGGTATGTGATACAGAGAGGACGCTCAGGGAGAGCGCAACTTCCAGCGAAACTTCCTTGAACCAATTCAAACTATATGGTACAGAATGTCCAGCATGTTATAGATACGTTAAGACAGAGTAATGGCAGGTGAAAAAGCATCCAGGTTAGATGATATGTTAAGCTTATATATGCACATTTCATAAAATTGATGCCCACTCTTTCCGGTATATAACCGCGGTTTCACCGCACTCTAGGTTTAAACCGGACTTTTATTAGAAGCGGCTTATATTCCCCTCCTGGGACTCCCTTTCACTGGAGCTCGTACACAAATGAGTAGCTTGATTTTATCTGTTAAGCCCTCCTACATCTCTGACGTCACTGGACAGCTTATAAAGAGCTCTGGTGCAAACGTACACACAGCTGCCTTGTATGCAAACAGCACTGCTCAATGGGAGGCAAACAAACACATGAACCTCTCTCCTCTCAAAAGGCCATCTCCCACCAGGGTGCCAGAATTGTGCAAACCGAATCCAAAGCAGTCCTGGTATATATTTACACCAGCATCCAAACAAAGTTTACACTTGATCACCATACTCAGTCTCAGCGGCTCATACGAATCCAATGTAATGGGGGTATTGCATATAAAAGATGTCCAGACTAAATCTGTGTAGCAGCATGATACAAAAAGCCTTATTGCCAACAGCATATGTGTGTCACCCCTAAGGCAGACTCACACTGGGGCTTCGTCAGGGCAGTAATCCACTAAACTAAGAACAGCCTTTTAAACTTTAATTGTCCCAGCCTACTTTGTGCAGTTTTACCTGGTGCTCTTAAAGGTACATATCAAAATTATTCTCACATGCTTAAAAAAACCTATTTACATCTTTTTATTTCCAAACCTGGAAAAAACTAAACTAAAAACTTCTCATAGATAATGGCGTACACCTCCAGATAGATACCAATCTACTAAGCCTCTTTTACCTTAGATATCAAATAAGAGACATTATGTTATAATGTAAAAAAGACCTACAAAATTAACAACATAGTTAGGAATACATCCTACATCTCATCTATCAATTATAAAAAGCAGGCATAATCTACTTTGTCATTAAGGCCTAGTGGAAACCGAGTTTTTAGCACAAAAATCCACCTTGCTTCCTTTTGAAGTAAAATTTTGTCCACTTCACCCCCTCTATTGTTCAAATCTCCCTTATCAATGACAGTACATTTTAAATTTTATGAAATGTGCATATATAAGCTTAACATATCATCTAACTTGAATGCTTTTTCACCTGCCATTACTCTGTCTTAACGTATCTATAACATGCTGGATATTTTGTACCATATTGTTTGAGTTGAGAGGTTTCTTGAATGGCTCATATAAGATTGCAACAATAGGTGGTTTAATGTGAAACATTAGTTATCCTATTGTGTTTAGTCATTCAGAAATGTACAACTGGGTTTGCAAGTATCTTTTTATAGAATGTGTAGCAAAGTGACTTCTATATATAAATAAAAACTCTGCAATATACGTTCATTATTTATTTTGACCCCTTTCCCTGGAATTCCATTCTGAATTTGTGAGCTTTTCTGTTCCTGTTAGAAATGGAAGTACAACACATTATATTGCCCACTGCCATTGGCCGCACAATCTAGTGACCTATTTATAACTGTCCTTAATTGGCCACAGCAGAGAAAGTAACCTAAATTACAACATGGCAGCTCCCATTGTTTTATAGACACAAAAACGTTACACTTATTTTGTCATTATTTAAACAGCTACTTAAACTTTAAAAAAAATACATCTACATGATATTCTCAGATAACTCCTTTTCTTTAAATGCATCATTCTATCTAGCATTTATTCAGGGCCAGATTATGAGTGGTGCGCAAACTTTTGCACACAAGCTTTATCAGGTTTTATTACAAGTTGAAATAAGTAAACACGAGCGCAATTCAAGTTAATGCTTGTCAGGTTAGCGCATCCTCAGAGCTTTAGTTAACTGTTTTGCAAAGCAAGAAAGTGTAAAAAAACACATCAAAATACATTATAAAGTATAGTTACACCCCTAATAATAACATCTAATAAAAATTATTACAAAAAATATTGCACAAAAAAGAAGCTATAAGGGCTCAAAGATATGGGGTCTCGGGTGTTAGAAAAAAAGCAGGCAAAGGACTTTAACATTGAGAAAAATCAGGGGCGAAACTACCATTGTTGCAGCAGGTGCAGTGGCACCAGGGACCAAGTGCTGGGGGGGCCATAGCAGCCAATCTATACACAGGATTTTGCTTATACCCATCACCATTATACTGCACAGCAAACTCATCAGTGTATAGATACTCACCTCATGTGTTCACTATTAGTGTATAAATATTCCATCATTATACAGCACAGCATATTCATCAGAGTATACATAAAAAAATCACATTTATACAGAGCAGTATACTCATCAGGGATAATGTGTAAAGAAACTCACATCATTATACAGCACAGTGTGCTCACTGCCATTGTATAAATACTCAGTATCATATTATATATATATAACACACAGAGAAAGTCCAGCACTCACAAGCTCTCAGCTAAGATTAAAAGCAAAAATGGAAAGTTTAGTTACCACATTTGGACAAATGGGACAAGCCCAGGTACAACATCAAGGTCCTTTCCAAAAACTTAGGACCCTAAAACAGCCACACTATGCAAGCTCTCAATCCAAACAAACTGGGAACAAGTGAAGGGTGCACAGGCTTATGTAATCACCCCATACATATACAAAACACGGAAGGGAACTGCACTCTCAAACCGTACCGAGTACACATCCCATGATGCTGCAACATGCCCAGCCCTGGGTGCCCACTGGCACTCACAGGAAGCTGTGCTGTCCCCAGAGTCACAGGCAGTTAGCCCCAGACAGGTCTGGGTGCCAGAACCATAGGGAAAATGACAAAACAAATTAATACAACACACAGAGAAAGTCCGGCATTCACAAGCTCTCAGCTAAGATTAAAAGCAAAAATGGAAAGGTTAGTTACCACATTTGGCCAAATAGGACAAGCCCAGGTACCACGTTAAGGTGCTTTCCAAAAACCTGGGACCCTAAAACAGCCACACAATGCAAGCTCTCAATCCAAACAAACTGGGAAAAAATGAAGAGTTTACAGACTTATGTAATCACCCCAGACATATACATAACACGGAAGGGGACTGCACTCTCAGACGGGACCGGGTACACATCCCATGACCCTGCAACATGCCCAGCCCTGGGAGCTCACTGACACTCATAGGAAGCTGTGCTGTCCCCAGAGTCACAGGTCTGGGTGCAAGAACCATAGCAAAAATTACAAAGCAAATTAATACAACACACAGAGAAAGTCCAGCACTCACTCACAAGCTCTCAGCTAAGATTAAAAGCAAAAATTGACTGACCGTAATAGGCGGGATGAGACTGATATACTACAGGAAAGTTCTACTCTGCGAAAAGCATTACTAGGCTAAAAGAAGCTGGGCCCAGGTTGTAAAATGCCATAGAACAGGCTAACAATAGTATTGAGCCAGTTGTTCATTCCTGTGAATGTGCTTCTCTCTCTGTGTGTGTGTGTGTGTGTGTGTGTATATATGTATATATATATATATATATATATATATATATATATATATATATATATATATACACACACACATTCAAAATTATTAAAAGGGGGGGCGAAGCAAGCTCTGGAACTAAACAACTAGAAATACTAATTGTACAAAGAAATACACTTAGGATTATTAGAAAAGAATACCACAAAGAAAATTATTTCTTTAACTCCAAATAATCATATGAATATGAAAATTACTCTATTTGTATAAAATGTTCCATTACATTCATACTTTAGTACTTTATTGTTACAACTAGGAACAAACATTCACACAGAAGTAGCCTGAAAGGGTTAAAAACACTTAAACCCAGTTGAATTGAATGGATATAGTCAGCAATGCTCTATGTATTCAGCCTGATGCCCACAAAATTATTGTGCAAGATAAGCTAAGCCCTTACAATCCGAGGGCTGTTTTACTTTTAAATACTTATATTTTTTAAAGGTAAATAGTAGGCACCAGGATTCAACAAATATATAGGTATATACAGATTCTATTATTCACTAGGCAAGCAGTTAAAAAAGCGACAGACAGGAGAGAACTAGCTTCTCCTGCTGGACCCCTGAGGGGTCCAGCAGGAGAAGCTAGTTCTCTCCTGTCTGTCGCTTTTTTAACTGCTTGCCTAGTGAATAATAGAATCTGTATATACCTATATATTTGTTGAATCCTGGTGCCTACTATTTACCTTTAAAAAATATAAGTATTTAAAAGTAAAACAGCCCTCGGATTGTAAGGGCTTAGCTTATCTTGCACAATAATTTTGTGGGCATCAGGCTGAATACATAGAGCATTGCTGACTATATCCATTCAATTCAACTGGGTTTAAGTGTTTTTAACCCTTTCAGGCTACTTCTGTGTGAATGTTTGTTCCTAGTTGTAACAATAAAGTATTAAAGTATGAATGTAATGGAAAATTTTATACAAATAGAGTAATTTTCATATTCATATGATTATTTGGAGTTAAAGAAATAATTTTCTTTGTGGTATTCTTTTCTAATAATCCTAAGTGTATTTCTTTGTACAATTAGTATTTCTAGTTGTTTAGTTCTACCCTCTAAGAATCCACATTAGATGTGCACCACAATTATTACAAGTGACTACTTAGTATTGGTATATTATATACCTTTTCTGATTTACATAATAGGTACAACATCTAATTACTGACTAACTCCTACCATCCCCCACCACACTTTTCAAAGCCAAGCTCTGGAACTGAACGGTCGCATGCCAGCATAGCTCCAGCTATATAATATCTCTAAACATATTTCTGACCGTTTAGCCCAGCTCATTTTGCAAAATGTGTGTGACTGAGGAGTCGGACCAGTGATATTTGCTTGAGAAGCACAGGGACTCTTCTGTGAAGAATTTTGATATACTTTATGGCACCCTATACCAAGACTTCTGAGGAGCAGCCATCTCCCAGCTTCTGTAATGGCCTAACTGCAGATAAGCTAATAACCCCTAAAAACTTCCCCATACAAGTTGCTGGTGAGCTGGTGGGGATGTTGGAGAAGTTAAGCAGCTATAAAATGGAACTCTCGAATCCGACTTTCATTGAATCACTGGATCGCCTATTATGTAACCACTTCTCACTGCTCGGGGCGAGCGTGATGGCGGCATGGGAAGGAACCGAGCACATTGACATGCAGCGTGATGTACTGTAAGCTTCAGAAAGCATTTTAGCCTTATTACCAGAGGATTGATTGATGATATTTGAGTCCTCCACAACTAACCAACCAAACCCTGAGCGGGACTTTGAACCACTCCCGGGAGACCTAGATCGCTGCAGATACAGTGGCACAACTATTACTACTCCCACACAATGGAACGATCCAAAACAGCTATTTCCGTCACTGTTCACATCCGCTACTAATATGGGAGCCAAGCTCAGACCTAAAATCTCGTACCTACGACTAAGATGCTCTGCACACCACAGATGTGATCTCCGGGTGCAATGCTTCCACCTCCGGTGCCTCGCAGACATTAAAGGGACAGTCTACACCAGAATTTTTATCGTTTTAAAAGATAGATAATCCCTTTATTACCCATTCCCCAGTTTTGCATAATCAACACAGTTATAATAATATACTTTTATCCTCTGTGATTATCTTGTATCTAAGCCTCTGCAAACTGCCCCTTTTTTCAGTTCTTTTGACAGACTTGCAGGTTGCAGTCTAGCCAATCAGTGCCTGCTCCCAGATAACTTCACGTGCACGAGCACAGTATTATCTATATGAAATACGTGAACTAACACCCTCTAGTGGTGAAAAACTGTTAAAATGCAATCTGAAAAGAGGTGGGCTTCAAGGTCTAAGAAATTAGCATATGAACCTCCTAGGTTAAGCTTTCAACTAAGAATACCAAGAGAATTAAGCAAAATTGGTGATAAAAGTAAATTGGAAAATTGTTTAAAATTACATGCCCTATCTGAATCATGAAAGTTTATCAGCCTGATGAAACAGACAGCAGTCTGAGAAACGCGTTGCTTGTTCTTTTAATATCTAGTGTCATGAGACACTGAGATTTTCATTTTATTAATAAAATTTGGTTTTATGTAAACCTCTTTGTGAGAGTCAGAGCTCTGTCAGTCCGGCAAGACATTGGAGAAACCAGTTTCCTTGCAGTGTCAGTGAGCTGGGACACTGTGAGATCCCAGTCTGTTTGATTTAGCACAATTGGGTGCTGCTCCACTTGTGAGTACCTTTTTGATTACCTAACAAATCTCTTTCACCAACTGTATTACACTAGGAGGCGCCTTTGTCTTTTTGTGATTTTTTTCACAGAGAAAACTTGCTCTTAGATCCTGATTTCCCTGACAAAGCAGCTGACTCCAGTCATCATCTGTGTTCCTGATCATTGATCATCCTGGTATTTGATCACATTCATCATTTGGGACTATACCCACCCCAATTGGGACATTTACCATCTATATAACATTGCAGAAGAAGACAGCATTTCCAGATAAGAACCTTTCAGGAATTTCTTATTACTGTATTTGTTATTATTTGTGTTGTATCCTATGTTTCTCATAGTCCCATATTTATAAGAATTGTTTCTTTTTTGTTTACATTATTCCGTATAGTATATTTTATTATAGTTATTATATATAATATCTTGTTCTCTTCTCTCTTAGCCTATTTACATAATAATCATATAAGGTCCTGTGCGCCCCCTAGTAGTAACACACCCTTAGTGTTACTGATTGTTTCTTTTGAAAGCTCATATTTGCTGCTGCCCGATATCCCATTGATTTCTATGGGAGAATAAAAGTTATGTTTACACCTAACACCCTAACATGTTCTCCCGAGTCTAAAGACTCCTAAACTGCCGCCCCGACATCGCCGCCACCTACATTATACTTATTAACCCCTAATCTGCCGCACCGACATCGCTGCCACCTACATTATACTTATCAACCCCTAATCTGCCACCCCCTACACCGCCGCCACCTACATTATACTTATTAACCCCTAATCTGCCGCCCCTCACACCGCCACACCTATATTATACTTATTAACCCCTAATCTGCCACACCAACACCGCTGCCACCTACATAATGTTATTAACCCCAGCTCCCGGAGCCCACCACAACTAAATAAATGTATTAACCCCTAAACCCCTGGCCTCCCACATCACTACCACTTACTAAATCTATTAACCCCTAAACTGCCAGCCCCCCACATCACCATAAACTAAATTAACCTATTAACTCCTAAACCTAACAACCCGCTAACTTTACATTAAAATTACAACATCGATGAGGACTTCTGCCGTTTCGTTGAGGATGGATGTCGGCTCTTCAGAAACTGTAAGTGGATCTTCGGGGGTTAGTGTTAGGCTTTTTTAGGGTTTATTGGGTGGGTTTTAATTTTAGATTAGGATTTGGGCTTTTGAAAATGAGCTAAATGCCCTTTTAAGGGCAATGCCCATACAAATGTCCTTTTCAGGGCAATGGGGAGCTTAGGTTTTTTTAGTTAGGTTTTTATTTGGGGGGTTTGGTTGTGTGGGTGGGGTGATGGGTTTTACTGTTGGGGGGTATTTGTATTTTATATTTACAGGTAAAAGAGCTGATTTATTTGGGGCAATGCCCCGCAAAAGGCCCTTTTAAGGGCCATTGGTAGTTTATTGTAGGCTAAGGTTTTTTATTTTATTTTGGGGGGGCTTTTTTATTTTATTTTCATAGGGCTCTTAGATTAGGTGTAATTAGTTTAAATATTTGATAATTTATTTTTTATTTTGTGTAACTTAGTGTTAGTTATTTTTTATAACTTAGTTGTTAGTTTTTTGTAACTTTGTAATTTTTAATTGTAGATTTAAATTATTTGAGTAGGGTTAGGTGTTTAAATATGTAATATAGTTAATTTAATTTATAGTTTAATGTAATTTTAGTATAACTGTTAGGGTAGATTAATTATTAATTTAATATAGTTTAATGTAATTTTAGTATAACAGTTAGGGTAGATAAATTATTAGTTTAATATAGTTTAATGTAATTTTAGTATAATAGTTAGGGTAGGTTAATTATTAGTTTAATATAGTTTAATTTAAATCTAAAGGTAAGTTTAAATGTATTATAAGATAGGGATGAGTTAATATTTAATGTAAAGTTAGCGGGTTGTTAGGTTTAGGGGTTAATAGCTTAATTTAATTTATGGCGATGTGGGGGGGGCTGGCGGTTTAGGGGTTAATAGGTTTAGTAAGTGGTAGTGATGTGGGAGGCCAGGGGTTTAGGGGTTAATACATTTATTTAGTGGCAGTGGGGTCCGGGAGCGGCGGTTTAGGGGTTAATACATTTATTTAGTGGTGGTGGGGTCCGGGGGCGGCAGTTTAGGGGTTAATACATTTATTTAGTGGCGGTGGGGTCAAGCGCTATCCATGGCTGCTAAGATTTACATTCCTGCTTTTAAAACGAAGATAGCAAGAGAATGAAGAAAATTTGATAATAGGAGTAAATTATTATCTTTATATTTCTTTCCCATCCGTGGATGAGAACAAGTAGGGTCTTTTATTATACTGTTACAATTCTGGCAGCCCAGATGTTTACCTCCAATATAACTTTGGCTCAAACCCTTATTTGAACCAACATCGGCTTTTACCAAATTTGTCTTTAAGGTTCCTACCTCTCCTAAAAGCTGGCATGGGAAAAGACCTCAGAGTTAGAGATCTTCAATATATGCCAATGCCTACATAGTATTTTTTGTATTTGTTTGCTCCATGGTGAATATTCATTAACAAAGACTATCCTAGGTGTTTTTAGTACCTTAGTCTTCTCTTTCAAAAGAGTGTCTCTAGAAATGTCTAATACTGTCTCCATTTCTCTATTTATCAGATCTGCAGGGTACCCCCTCTGTATAAAATGTTCACCCATCTCAAGGAGTCGGTCTTCAATCAAACCTTCATCAGAGATAATCCATCTCACTTGCATGAATTGGCTCCTGGGTAAAGATTTTAACAGAGCTGGAGGATGAGCACTTTGGAGATGCAATAAATTGTTACAATCAGTTTCCTTCTTATATATGTCCACTGTCAACATAGTACCCTTTTTGTATACTGTTATATCCAGGAAATCAATCCTTTCTTCACTTAAATTGAATTTAAATTTTATATGTTGAGTGGCACTATTTAAGGTCTCTCACAAACTCCTCCAGGGTTCCAATGTCGCCCAACCATATACCAAATATATTGTCTATATATCGCCACCAAGTGGCCCCATATAGAAGAAACAATTGATTATTATATATAAAGTATTCCTCAAATACATTCATGAAAATATTGGCATAGGTCAGGGCGACATTGGAACCCATGGCAGTGCCCTGAAGCTGCAGATAAAATTGATCTTGAAATAAAAAATAATTACAACTCAGAATTATATACAAAAGATCTAAAATAAATTCCCTTTGGGCATTACTTATGTCCTTTTTCTGAAGTAAACATCTATTAACAGCCCCCAGGCCTGCTTCATGGGTAATTGATGTGTACAAACTTGTTACATCTTAAAGGACCAGTCAACACAGTCAATTTGCATAATCAGCAAATGCAAGATAACAAGACAATGCAATAGCATTTAGTCTGAACTTTAAATGAGTAGTAGATTTTTTTTCTGACAATTTTAAAAGTTATGTCTTTTTCCACTCCCCCTGTACCATGTGACAGCCATCAGCCATTCACAAATGCATACACGTACCATGTGACAGCCATCAGCCATTCACAAACGCATACACACTTATTCTTGCACATGCTCAGTAGGAGCTGGTGACTCAAAAAGTTTAAATATAAAAAGACTGCACATTTTGTTAATGGAAGTAAATCGGAAAGTTGTTTAAAATGGCATGCTCTATCTGAATAATGAAAGTTTAATTTTGATTGAGTGTCCCTTTAACTAAATAAAATACCTTTATTAACTTCTAATGTTATTCCTTGTATTTTATTTAAAAAGTCACCTGTATCCCTTATAAATAAACTGGAGTTTACAAAAGGTCTTAACACCCAATTCAAGTACACAGCCACCTTTGAAAGTACAGCGCCTACCCCTGCCAGAATTGGAAGGCCAGAAGAACAAAATGGAACGGTCAGTGATCTTAAATATTAGTAATGTCCCATTAAAATCGGAGGAGCAAAGGGCACTATCTAAGGGACTGTCTTTTTCCCCGCAACAACAGAATGTTGACATTTTTGGATTGCAAAGAGACTTACATAGATTTTACAGGTCTTTGAAATTAAAAAAGCTTTTTTTCTGGTATGACAAATGTTATGGTGGGGGAGGCTTTACCAAATAAGAATGTAATGAATATCTTAAGTTTAAAACTTGGGTTATTTAGTAAAAGTAAGTTTACATCACAACAGGGGAATCCTGGAGTTACCACTTATATCCAACTAGTGGAACAGGATTTAAAAACCCTTGTAAAAAAGAAGGAAAAGGGGTGCCCCAAAATTGTCTGTTCTAACAATAATTTTGATAAAGGTGACATGGCCGCCATAAAAAAACTGCAGGATACTAAAAATCTTATCTTTAAGGAGGCGGACAAGGGGGGGGGGGGCATTGGTAATCTTAGATAAAGACTATTATGTCAATTAAATAAAGGATCAACTTGCAGATAAGGAGGTTTACAAATTGCTGACAACCAACCTAACCTTGAAAGTTAAAAAGGAAATTGGAGCTTGTGTAAAGAAAGCACAAAAAATGGGTTGATTGATGGCAATGCTGTAAAATTCATTCAGCAGACGGAGGAGATTATACCTGTACTGTATACACTCCATAAAGTGCACAAGGATGGACAAAAAAACCCTGGCCGCCCAATTGTGGCAGGGGTAGGCTCTGTACTTTTGAAGGTGGCTGTGTACTTGAATAGGGTGTTAAGACCTTTTGTAAACTCTAGTTCATTTATCAGGGATACAGGTGACTTTTTAAATAAAATACAAGGAATAACATTAGAAGGTAATAAAGGTATTTTATTTAGCTTAGATGTAACAAGTTTGTACACATCAATTACCCATGAAGTAGGCCTGGGAGCTGTTAATAAATGTTTAATTCAGAATAAGGATATAAGTAATGCCCAAAGGGAATTTATTTTAGATCTTTTGTATATCGTTCTGAGTTGTAATTATTTTTTATTTCAAGATCAATTTTATCTGCAGCTTCAGGGCACTGCCATGGGTTCCAATGTCGCCCCGACCTATGCCAATATTTTCATGAATGTATTTGAGGAATACTTTATATATAATCATCCATTGTTTCTTCTATATGGTGCCACTTGGTGGTGCTATATAGACTATATATTTGGTATATGGTTGGGCGACATTGGAACCCTGGAGGAGTTTGTGAGAGATCTTAATAGTGCCACTCAACATATTAAATTTAAGTGAAGAAAGGATTGATTTCCTGGAAACAACAGTATACAAAAAGGGTGAAATGTTGACAGTGGACATATATAAAAAGGAGACTGATTGTAACAATTTATTGTTTTCCAAAGTGCTCATCCTCCAGCTCTGTTAAAATCTTTACCCAGGAGCCAATTCATGCGAGTGAGACGGATTGTCTCTGATGAAGGCTTGATTAAAGACAGACTCCTTGAGATGGGTGAATGTTTTATACAGAGGGGGAATCCTGCAGATCTGATAAATAGAGAAATGGAGACATTTTTAGAAATTTCTAGAGACACTCTTTTGAAAGAGAAGACTAAGGTTGAAAAAACACATAGGATAGTCGTTGTTAATGAATATTCACTATGGAGCAAACAAAAAATACTACGTAGGCATTGGCATATATTTAAGGTCTCTAACCCTGAGGTCAAAGAATTTGAGAGTTTCCCCATGCCAGCTTTTAGGAGAGGTAGGAACCTTAAGGACAAATTGGTAAAAGCAGATGTTGATTCAAATAAGGGTTTGGGCTAACGTTATATTGGAGGTCAAAATCTGGGCTGTTTCCCTTGTTTGGGCTGCCAGAATTGTAACAGTATAATAAAAGGCCCTACTTGTTCTCATCCACGGACGGGAAAGAAATATAAGTTAAAGGGACACTGAACCCAATTTTTTTCTCCTTGATTCAGATAGAGCATGAAATTTTAAGCAACTTTCTAATTTACTCCTATTATCAAATTTTCTTTGTTCTCTTGCTATCTTTGTTTTAAAAGCAGGAATGTAAATCTTAGCAGCCAGTCCATTTTAGGTTCAGCACCATGGATAGCGCTTGCTTATTGGACACTTACATTTACCCACCAAAAGCAAGCATAACCCAGGTTCTCAACCAAAAATGGGCCGGCTCCTATGCATCACATTCCTGCTTTTTAAAATAAAGATAGCAAGAAAACGAAGAAAAATTGATAACAGGAGTAAAATTGAAAGTTGCTTAAAATTGCATGTTTTATCTGAATCATGAAAGAAAAAAAATTGGGTTTAGTGTCCCTTTAAAGGTAAACTATACATGTAATACCAATTTTGCAGTATATTTAAGTGTCAATGGGGTCTGGGAGGAGAATAACAGCAATATTAGATTGGGGATCTGGAGGCACCAGTCTCCAATCATTTTGTTACAGCAGGCCATCAAGTGAGCCAGTTGAGGTTCCAAATCCTAGAACAGGTAAAAATCCCAAGGAGAGGTGGGGATACAAATAAAATACTTCAGTATAGGGAGCTATGCTGGATTCAAAAGTTAGAGACAATGACCCCAGGTGGGATAAACAGGGAGATAGGTTGGGATATGTGCTTGTAATATGCTTATAATAGATTGTATAAAAATAGCAGTTTATTGCATTGTTATTCCACTAGGTGGAGCAGCTAGTATGTTAAATTTGATCATTTTAATAAGCGGTTGGTGCGGCTTGGTTTTAATTGATTGTAAACTAGACATGACTAAGGATGTAAATCCGAAACGTTGTCACTATTTCTTGATATGTTGGCTTAATCAAAATCCTAAATATTTTACATTGGTGGTGCTGCTATCTACTTCTTGGATTCTAAATAATTTATACTGCTACAAGGATTTTAATAGCTTTCATTGGAATGAAGGACCTCCTACATGGGATGGAATATTTAAATAAGATCAAATTTTTTTATAACGTGTAAGAACAGGCTGTGCGGCTACAAGATACAAAAGAGACTTTTCACAAGGTGTGGTTTTATTGGATTATGCACGATAATAATTACTTGCAAAATGAAACATTGATCACTATGAGATAAATTTACCTTTTTTATTTTATAATTATACAACACATATTTCCTGACCACTAGAGCTGGTATGTAAAATTAGTTGAGGGTGGACTAGGTGACCAAATTTTGATTTTTAGATTTCTGCATCTATCTTTTCTATTTTGGCTTTTTTCTTTTCTTCTCTCTACCAGGTCAATTCACCATGTGAATATCCATTTGTTTTTGATTCCTACACATTATATTGAAAATAAATATTATTACTATTTTGGTGATATAGGTATTATACTATCTAAAAATAAATGTAATCTTATTTCCCCTTCTTTGCCTATGGTGTCAATACATAAGTAAGAATTAATTTGTGTTATACACGAAATGAAGGATTGTCATATTGTTGAGATGTTTTTATGTTTGTATTTAATTTGTATTTTGTAATATAATAAAATTTCTAATAATTTTTTTTTTTTTAGATAAAATAATAATTTAATATAATTAAGGGGACAGTGATTGCTATGTATTCATTTACTATTACTTTTTAGTGTCTAGTAGTTATGGTGAACACCTGTGTCCTAAGGGTATATGACATTGCATGTGAAAAAGTGACTTCCTTTACCAAATCTATCTAGTACCTAGTGTTGCAGGGGACTAACATTATACTGGTGATCACCTGAATTTTAGAGGGGTATGTGACTTCCCATTTGAACAAAGGTTTTTGCAATTTTCAAAAGAGGTCTAAAGTCTAGTCTATACACAATGAGCACCACAGCTTATATTGGGGTTGATTCCAATCTTTAAGTTTATTTTTCCGATGTTTGAAAAAAAAAATGGGGACAGTGATTCCAATTATTCTGAGACAAACATAGCCATGATTGTTGACTCACAGGATATTTGGTCTCGATTTTCAACAATGACTCTCGGGACTGCTGATAATGGATGCAGAACTCAAGTAGATTAAAGGGGTTAATGGAGTGTATGCTAAGTGTTAATTAATACAGGGAGTGCAGAATTATTAGGCAAGTTGTATTTTTGAGGATTAATTTTATTATTGAACAACAACCATGTTCTCAATGAACCCAAAAAAACTCATTAATATCAAAGCTGAATAGTTTTGGAAGTAGTTTTTAGTTTGTTTTTAGTTATAGCTATTTTAGGGGGATATCTGTGTGTGCAGGTGACTATTACTGTGCATAATTATTAGGCAACTTAACAAAAAACAAATATATACCCATTTCAATTATTTATTTTTACCAGTGAAACCAATATAACATCTCAACATTCACAAATATACATTTCTGACATTCAAAAACAAAACAAAAACAAATCAGTGACCAATATAGCCACCTTTCTTTGCAAAGACACTCAAAAGCCTGCCATCCATGGATTCTGTCAGTGTTTTGAATTGTTCACCATCAACATTGCGTGCAGCAGCAACCACAGCCTCCCAGACACTGTTCAGAGAGGTGTACTGTTTTCCCTCCTTGAAAATCTCACATTTGATGATGGACCACAGGTTCTCAATGGGGTTCAGATCAGGTGAACAAGGAGGCCATGTCATTAGATTTTCTTCTTTTATACCCTTTCTTGCCAGCCACGCTGTGGAGTACTTGGACGCGTGTGATGGAGCATTGTCCTGCATGAAAATCATGTTTTTCTTGAAGGATGCAGACTTCTTCCTGTACCACTGCTTGAAGAAGGTGTCTTCCAGAAACTGGCAGTAGAACTGGGAGTTGAGCTTGACTCCATCCTCAACCCGAAAAGGCCCCACAAGCTCATCTTTGATGATACCAGCCCAAACCAGTACTCCACCTCCACCTTGCTGGCGTCTGAGTCGGACTGGAGCTCTCTGCCCTTTACCAATCCAGCCATGGGCCCATCCATCTGGCCCATCAAGACTCACTCTCATTTCATCAGTCCATAAAACTTAGAAAAATCAGTCTTGAGATATTTCTTGGCCCAGTCTTGACGTTTCAGCTTGTGTGTCTTGTTCAGTGGTGGTCGTCTTTCAGCCTTTCTTACCTTGGCCATGTCTCTGAGTATTGCACACCTTGTGCTTTTGGGCACTCCAGTGATGTTGCAGCTCTGAAATATGGCCAAACTGGTGGCAAGTGGCATCTTGGCAGCTGCACGCTTGACTTTTCTCAGTTCATGGGCAGTTATTTTGCGCCTTGGTTTTTCCACACGCTTCTTGCGACCCTGTTGACTATTTTGAATGAAACGCTTGATTGTTCGATGATCACGCTTCAGAAGCTTTGCAATTTTAAGAGTGCTGCATCCCTCTGCAAGATATCTCACTATTTTTGACTTTTCTGAGCCTGTCAAGTCCTCCTTTTGACCCATTTTGCCAAAGGAAAGGAAGTTGCCTAATAATTATGCACACCTTATATAGGGTGTTGATGTCATTAGACCACACCCCTTCTCATTACAGAGATGCACATCACCTAATATGCTTAATTGGTAGTAGGCTTTCGAGCCTATACAGCTTGGAGTAAGACAACATGCATAAAGAGGATGATGTGGTCAAAATACTAATTTGCCTAATAATTTTGCACACAGTGTATGAATGCCATTTGTAGGTTGGCATAATGGGTATTCTGGTCATGTTTTTATTTATGTTTTTCAAACCTTTAATATGTTAACATAAAGGATTTTGGTAAGTCAAACTAAAATCAAAGGTTGGCCTTTTAGTAAAATATGGATGTCACTAACATTGGATACTGTTGTTCCACACAGCCTATTATAATATATTTGCTAATTGGAGTGTAAATTAAACTAACTGTTTGCTCCAGGGTTTAATTGATGATACAGAATAATGGATTTTGTAAAGATTAACTAAAATCACAGGCTGGCTATTGATAATTCTTACCACATTTAATTAGAATGTCTTTCTGTCTGTATTCCATAATAATACTCACTAAATATTGTTTATTTTTTTGTATATGCATTGACATTGACATGTCATCTTCAAGAACATACACTCTACCCTAACTGTATAATTTGAAAATCTTATCTTTACATTTTATGTTGTTTAGTAATGATACATTTTAACATCTGACTATTTAGTTTTTTAATGGTTAATCTTGTTTTGATTAGTTTAAAAACTGATCATTATTTTCAATAACTTAAAGGGACAGTCTAGGCCAAAATTAACTTTCATGATTCAGATAGAGCATGTAATTTTAAACAATTTTCCAATTTACTTTTATCACTAATTTTGCTTTGTTCTCTTGGTATTCTTAGTTGAAAGCTTAACCTAGGAGGTTCATATGCTAATTCCTTAGACCTTGAAGCCCACCTCTTTCAGATTGCATTTTAACAGTTTTTCACCACTAGAGGGTGTTAGTTCACGTATTTCATATAGATAACACTGTGCTCGTGCACGAGAAGTTATCTGGGAGCAGACACTGATTGGCTAGACTGCAAGGGGCAGTTTGCAAAGGCTTAGATACAAGATAATTACAGAGCTTAAAAGTGTATTATTATAACTGTGTTGGTTATGCAAAACTAAAGAATGGGTAATAAAGGGATTATCTATCTTTTAAAACAATAAAAATTCTGGTGTAGACTGTCCCTTTAATGTGTGTACCTGTCATAAAAGGCACTTGGCTAGGTAAGGGATGTCTGTTCCTGCTGCAGTAAGGTTTATTGTACCTTTAAGGAGGCCTAGAAGAACTATTAGGTCCTAATTGTAGTAGTCTTTATAAGCTCTAAGTTTTCAGAATGTGGTTGCTTATGTATTAATTTAATTCCTCTGCTCTGGGAATAACAATTTGGATATACTGGTTTGACTTCTCATTTCACTGACTATGCTTCTGCTTAACCCTTTTTTTGGACAGACTTGGTATATGACGTTAGTTTGTTTGTGGACTCTACATTTTGTTAAAGGGACATTATACACTCATTTTTTCTTTGCATAAATGTTTTGTAGATGATCTATTTATATAGCCCATAAAGGTTTTTTTTTTTTATTAAATGTATAGTTTTGCTTATTTTTAAATAACATTGCTCTGATTTTCAGACTCCTAACCAAGCCCCAAAGTTTTATTTGAATGCCGTCAGCTACCTTCTCCAGCTTGCTCCTATTTGTGTAAAGGGTCTTTTCATATGCAAAAGAAGGGGGGTCTTATTTCCCACTTGCGTGGGCTTTCCATCTACCTTTTCAACAGAGCTAAACTAAGAGCTTCTAAGTAAGCTTTTAAACAGTTTTATACTGAATTTTTATATCAGTATCTGTGCATCTTATTCTTTATAGTAGTGTCTATTACATGCAGTTATATGAAAATGAGTGTATACTGTCCCTTTAATAATTTTGTGCTTTTTTCCCCCTGTAAGGCGTTGACCCTGACTGTCTGACCTTGATTACCCTGATACTGGATTCCTCTGCTATCAGAAGATCTGCATTTAAGTAACTTATGCAAGTTTATATTTGTCTGGATAGCGAGACTAAACTTTTACAAGGTATGTCTTTCTTTCATATTTGAATTTACAAACTTACAGTTACTTTTTATTACTTAATTGTTGTTTTTTGTTTTGGAGGAGCTTATTAAAGTACTTGAGAGAGTTCAGCTACTAAGTTTAGTCTCATTGCTCTCTTACCTCAGGCCTTTGTTTAAGTTCCGTGCTCTAGTAAGGGATTGTGATGAGCTGGGCCTCTCAACCATTGATTCCAGCTGGTTTAATTCTGAAACCTATCACTGAGAAGATGTGTGCACATACAGGAAAGTAGTTTGCTGTTTGTTACATAATACACAAGTCAAAAAAATGGAATCAGCAGAGATGGCTCAGATTATTAAATCCCTTACTGTGCACGAAGCTTCTGTTGCTAAACCTGTTCAATATTTGCAAGCTAATCAGTCTAAAGTTATTAACTATTTTAATTTCAATCCTGATGAGCCTTTGCTGGCAACATCTCCTCTACGACAACCTGCTGCAAACATTTCCAATGCATCTGAATCAGCCTCTAATATTATAGAACCTAGTTGGCCTATGCCAGAAATTTTTTAAAGGGAACCGACAAAAGTTTAGAACTTTTATTATAGCCAGAACTTTTTGTTCAGAATTTGTGAAAGTTGTAATTTCTTTGTTATCAGATGAGCCCCTTAAATGGGCCCATCATTTATTATCAAGCCCTTGATGTATGGGTTTCTTTTGTGGAATCTATGAAGCTGATTAATTTTTTATTCATTTTCTGGTGATACTGCCTGTTTTAGGCCTGTGGAAGATTATATTGCTAAATTTTATTTGTTGTATGGTGATACAGGCTAGAATGCGGCTTCATTGGCAGATTAGTTTAGAATTGGACTATCTGTGGCTCAAGGATGAGTTAGCATATATTAGCATTCCTAATTCTCAGAGTAGTTTGATGAGACTGGTTATACAAATTATTATTTAAGTGGGACTAGACTTAGCAAAACAGAAGAGGAAAGGGATAATGGATTTGGGAGTAGTAACAAGCAAAAGATGGGAGCACAATGCAGGGAAGTGGCTTTTAAAGCTAAGATTAGTTACTAGCATGTATCAAAAGAGGCATTTATGCAAGTGAGGAAAGCACAATTATGCCACTATATAAATACCTGGTAAGACCTCACCTTGAGAGCAGTTCTGGGTACCAATATAAAAAAGACATTGGAGGGCCACAAAACTAATAAGGGGAATGGAGAAATTAAGCTATGATGAGCGGTTAGCCAAACCGGGTCTGTTTTCTCTAGAAAAAAGGTGCTTGAGAGGTGACATGATCGCTTTACATAAATATATTCAAGGCTCATATATAGCGACAGTAGAAGCTCTGTTTAGTTCAAGAAAAAAGTTTGTGACAAGAGGTCACAGTTTAAGGCTGGAGAAATGGAGATTTAGGGGCCTAGTTATCAACGTGTCTACTTTACCTGCCTTCGCCGGCCCAATATGCCTGCCTAAGCTTGCCTACCATCGCCGCCGCAGACCTGAAAAATTTCGCCTAAGTTATCAAAAAATCTGTCATAAAGCCACGCACCAAGTACGGGGCGATGAGCAGCGGACTGTGAGAGTTATCACTCATCCGATCTTGCTGCTCTTCGGCTTTTTGACAGCTTTATTGCTAGCCTGTCACTAAGCACCCACACTAACTACACTGTTCTACCCCCTATACCGGCGCCCCCGGAGCCCCCCGCAACTAAATAAAGTTATTAACCCCTAAACCGCCGCTCCCGGACACCGCCACAACTATAATAAATGTATTAACCCCTAAACTGCTGCTCCCGGACACCGCCGCCACCTACATTATACTTAGTAACCCCTATCTTGCCCCCCCTATACCGCCGCCACCTATAATAAAGTTATTAACCCCTATCCTGCGGATCCCGGACCTCACCGCAACTAAATAGTTTAACCCCTAAACCGCCGCTCCTATATTAAACTTATTAACCCCTAATCTGCCCCCCCTACACCGTCGCCACCTATAATAAATTTATTAACCCCTATCCTGCCCCCCCTACACCGCCGCCACTGTAATAAAATTATTAACCCCTAAACCTAAGTCTAACACTAACCCTAACACCCCCCTAACTTAAATATTAATTAAATAAATATAAATAATATTTCTCTTATTAACTAAATTAATCCTATTTAAAACTAAATACTTACCTTTAAAATAAACCCTAATATAGCTACAATATAAATAATAATTGTATTGTAGCTATCTTAGGATTTATTTTTATTTTACAGGCAAATTTCAATTTATTTTAACTAGGTACAATAGCTATTAAATAGTTATTAACTATTTAATAGCTACCTAGTTAAAATAAAGAGACATTTACCTGTAACGTTATATAGATGATCTGTTGTTTGTCTGGTTGGGAACCAAGAGTGAAATGGAAAGTTTTGTGGCCTATTTGAACCATAACAGTGTCAACTTACAGTTTACATATAACTTTGATCAAACACAAATGCCTTATCTAGATGTTAATTTATTGGGTGATCCTACTGGTCACTCGATCACGACTACACTTTACAGGAAACCAATTGCATCAAATAACATCTTACATGCTAAGTCCTGCCACCCCAAACACACGGGTTTTGGGGTGGCTAAGGGACAGTTTATAAGGATAAAAAGGAACTGCTCATCCAATGAGAATTTTTTAAGAGAGTCAGATATATTAAAAACACAGCTCCTGGATAGGGGATATTCTCTTAAAGTGGTCAATAGAGCCTTCCTGGAAGTCAACAGGTTAGATAGAGCACAAATGCTGCAACCAAAATGCAGACAGCAGAGGGCTTACTTTGACCAGACGAAATTTAAATTCATCACAAATTATAGTCCACAATTTGGACAAATCTGCCAAATCATTAAAAAACACCTGCCAGTTCTAACAGGGGAGGACAGTCTTAAGGATATTGTTGAGGATGGTCTAAATTTTATTTCAAGGAAGGGACGCACTATAGGGAATATGGTAGCGCCTAGCCTCCTTAAAAAACCGACCAACTCAGGTAGCAGCTGGCTCTTGATTAAAGGACACTTTAAGTGTCATTTTCATAACTGCATAGCATGCAGTCATGCCAACATCACAGACAGATTTCAATCCAGATCCACACAGAGGCTTTTTTTCTCGAACAGTTGCACTAACTGTCGCACAAAGTTCGTGATTTACCTAGTGGAATGTACATTATGCCAGAAACAATACGTGGGGGGCTCCACACGAGAAGCCCGCTCACGTATACGTGAACACCTGAACAACATAGATAAAGAAATCGATGTGTCAGATCTAGTGCATCACTTCATCTATGAACATAATAAATCCGTAATCTCCTTTAAATGGCAAGTCATAGAGAGTATTCTACATACTCCTAGAGGAGGAGACAGATTACATAGATTATTACACAGAGAAGCATTCTGGATATTCACCTTGCAAACAAGGAGACCAAAAGGTTTCAATGCAACTGGTGATATCATAAATCATTGGCGCCACAATAACTAATGATTTAACTTCTTAATATGCATATTGTCCCCCTCATACACATGGGTAATACAAATATCGCTTATACTGTTTTTGAAAATACAACATGTATTGTTAGTTATTCATTATACAAATATTCATTTGAATTCTTGGTTTATTTGAAGGCATAAACCCCTAAGAATATGTACAGATAGCGATATCATTAGATTGCTACTAGCTCTTTTATTCACTCTTTAGTGCAAAATTATAACTCTTCACTATCTGCTGTTTAACAAACTGACTATGAGGATTTCAGTTCTGTAGAAATTTATATGCAGTTATAATGGTTATAATGTTATTCATTCACGTGGAGTTTGTATCAATGTGCAACTAATCCCTTTGTCTCTAACTAGTATATCATATTAGCTATATTCATTTAGCTTAAATTTAAGAGTCAGAGGATGTAATAATGTTTTTATTTGTATGTCATTTTGAAGCTAATCAGTATGCAGTATTCCACAGATGTGCACCGCTTTACTACAATTGGACCTGACTATTTAAGGGTGCAAACCAGATGCTCATTATGGTCTATGATTAAGGCTACCTACCAGCCGAAATGCGTAAGACCGACTGGCCAAGCTGTGGATTAATGGCATACTTTTTTTACTTCCAACTTACTTGCTTTTCTTTCAACCCCACAGCCTTTTTTGAGTGATTTTTTGTTAGTGTTCTTTTATCCAATAAACTTACCCCATTCGTTTAAAGTGGCTCGCTGGATTTTTGTTCTCTTTCTACTATTTGGTTTTGATTCCGGCTGGAGCTACAGGAGAGTGGTCATGCAACCGAGTCCGTGGTTGCGCACGGTGCATACGTCATCAGGAGCAGACAGAGCTACAGCGTGTTAGAAAACACAACGCAGCGTTCAGAGCCGCATGAGTGGCGCCCGTAAAGGAGAAGGGTTGTAGCTGGACGCGACAAGGAGTGCACACGGTTGTCGAGGAGACACAGAAGAGCTACAGCAGGCTGGCCTGGATCCAGTTAAATCATCGTTTGGTGAGAGATAAACCTGCTGATGAAGCTTGTTTGCTGAATGAATTGTCATTTTGTTGCAATACCGTTAAGCTGCACTGCATTGAATCTGCAATATTTCTCTTATATATTCTGCAAGAGCATCTATGACATAATTTTGCCACAGCCTTGAGTCCACTGACAGAGGACTTTTTCCATTTTTTGATACTAATTTGTGCATTTGTTTCTGTGTTGGATTCGGCTGTAGGCAATAATATAGCACTGTGATTATTGTTTGGACATACAAGGACTTTACTATATTGTGATTCTTTTTCCTTGGGATAATTTAGAACACACTTTTTTCACTCAGGGGTAGAAAGATGAGTTTTTTTTCACTCCAATCTCCATCTGATATGGATACCAATAGACTCACTTTGGAGGACACTTTCATAAGACAGCAGGAGACATTTAACATTAGCGATATTTTTTTATTGATGGAACGCACTCTTATCAAGGAATACCGTATCTGGTGGGATAAGAGAGCGCTAGAAAAATATCTTCTACTTGAACTTATACCAAGAGGCTTACGCCTGAATAAGTTTCCTGCTTTTCAAGTTGATGACTATGATTTTGTCAATGAATGGAACGCAGCACTCTCAGAGTGCTCCAAAGTCTTGATGGGTATCATTGTTAAATATAAAGATATACAGTTGACAAAAATAAGAGATGAAGTAGCCGGTATACAATCTAAGTTAAATGAGTTTGTAGACCATCCTAAATATAACGATCTAGACAAGCTATTAAAAGAGAGTGTTGATAAATTCAGATTGGAGCTTGACAATTTCAAGCTCCACAAATTAAATCGTGACAATGAGGATTACCTCAACAACAGAGTGTATATCTGGCATACAAACACTAGAAATTCTAGGAACAAGAGAAGGTGGGGCAGTCATAAGCAAAAACATGGTAGCAAAGAGAAGAAAGTCACTTTTAGTGATTCAGAGGGTACTGATCTAGAACACTCAGGCTATTCCTCCAGAAGTGGTTCAAGTGACCAATCAGATGAGGAGGAACAAATTATTAAACCTAAACAGAAGAGTAAAACCACACGTAATAAAGGGGACACAACCCCAATTAGATCTGATCCAGTACAGACTAGAAATGCTAGACACAGAGATGAATCACAAGAGAATTCAGATAATAGACGCAGAGAATTTCTCAGCGACAATGAGAGTGATACTCCTATAATTAATGTACAAACTAAGTCTTGCTTAAAAACTAACACCCAATCTGTCCAACACCCTTTAGAATTGGTAGGGATGGAAACAGAAGGAGGAGGAGGAAGAGGAAGAGGTCGAGGAGGAAGTCAGAGGGGTCGCAGGGGCAGAGGCCAATACAACAAGTACCAAATCTGAAAATTATTAATCTCTCTAAAACCACTTTAAATGTTGAGGAGGAATCGGTTTTGGGCCTTGGTCTGGGATTTGTACCCAGCTCTAATTTTAATGTATTCGAGATGATAATTGATTTGAATTGTCTGGTTAGAGACCTCACTTTGAGGAAATTTTTCTGGGGTCAAAAAACAGACGGGCCCCCAGCTGACAATCCTACATACACTGAAGATAGTGAAGGTATGAGGGAGATTAGTCCTATCATGGATATTACAGGTTTCGAAGAAGCATGTGATTATCTCACCCTTCACGATTTAAATTTTGAGTCTAATATACAGAGAGGTTTTCTAAAAACCATTCATGGTGGTTTTAAACCACGTTCTATCTTCTACCCCACCAGGGATAGGGGCCCCTTTCTAGAGGCCTTTCACCACAGGGTGGAAGAAGATATACAGACCCTCTCCAAATACCACAATGCTGCCCCCCCTAATCTGAGTAAATCACAGAAACAGGATTTAGATAAACTTGCTAAACGAGATGACATTGTCATTAAAGCAGCGGACAAGGGGGGCAGCATTGTGGTGATGGACAGGGAAGCCTATATAGGCGAAGCAATGAGACAAATAACTGATGATGAAGTGTATTTGGCCCTCCCTAGGGATCCCACTGATTTTTTCAAATCCCAGTTTTTGGATTTGTTGGACGATGGTCTGCAGGAGGGCATAATTGACAGAGACACGCTTGACTATTTGTTTGTTGAATCTCCGATTATACCTATATTCCATCACCTCCCCAAGGTACACAAATCCTTGGAGGGGGTGAAGGGAAGACCTATTGTCTCAGGGATAGGTTCCCTTTTTGAAAAAATGTCGGGCTGGATTGAGTCACTCCTGCAGCCCATTGTCCAACAGATGCCATCTTATCTCAAAGACACAACTCATTTATTGACAAGTCTACATAAAGTGACCTGGGATGCTAATTGCTCCTGGCTCACTGTAGACGTAGTCGGCCTCTACTCTTGTATCCCTTACTTTTTTGGATTAGAGGCAGTTTCCTTATCCTTGGATATGTACACTAATTATGACACTAAACTAAAAAACTTCATCATGAAGGTTTTGGAGTTTATATTAGGCCACAATTACTTTAAGTTTGGTGATTCTTTTTTTCTCCAGAGACGTGGGACCGCTATGGGAGCTAAATTTGCCCCAGCCTATGCTAACATCTTTATGGGCTGGTGGGAGAGGACCCACGTCTTTGGGGAACAGAATCCCTTCAGACATCTAATTAGATCATATAAATGTTATATAGATGATCTGTTGTTTGTCTGGTTGGGAACCAAGAGTGAAATGGAAAGTTTTGTGGCCTATTTGAACCATAACAGTGTCAACTTACAGTTTACATATAACTTTGATCAAACACAAATGCCTTATCTAGATGTTAATTTATTGGGTGATCCTACTGGTCACTCGATCACGACTACACTTTACAGGAAACCAATTGCATCAAATAACATCTTACATGCTAAGTCCTGCCACCCCAAACACACGGGTTTTGGGGTGGCTAAGGGACAGTTTATAAGGATAAAAAGGAACTGCTCATCCAATGAGAATTTTTTAAGAGAGTCAGATATATTAAAAACACAGCTCCTGGATAGGGGATATTCTCTTAAAGTGGCCAATAGAGCCTTCCTGGAAGTCAACAGGTTAGATAGAGCACAAATGCTGCAACCAAAATGCAGACAGCAGAGGGCTTACTTTGACCAGACGAAATTTAAATTCATCACAAATTATAGTCCACAATTTGGACAAATCTGCCAAATCATTAAAAAACACCTACCAGTTCTAACAGGGGAGGACAGTCTTAAGGATATTGTTGAGGATGGTCTAAATTTTATTTCAAGGAAGGGACGCACTATAGGGAATATGGTAGCGCCTAGCCTCCTTAAAAAACCGACCAACTCAGGTAGCAGCTGGCTCTTGATTAAAGGACACTTTAAGTGTCATTTTCATAACTGCATAGCATGCATTCATGCCAACATCACAGACAGATTTCAATCCAGATCCACACAGAGGCTTTTTTTCTCGAACAGTTGCACTAACTGTCGCACAAAGTTCGTGATTTACCTAGTGGAATGTACATTATGCCAGAAACAATACGTGGGGGGCTCCACACGAGAAGCCCGCTCACGTATACGTGAACACCTGAACAACATAGATAAAGAAATCGATGTGTCAGATCTAGTGCATCACTTCATCTATGAACATAATAAATCCGTAATCTCCTTTAAATGGCAAGTCATAGAGAGTATTCTACATACTCCTAGAGGAGGAGACAGATTACATAGATTATTACACAGAGAAGCATTCTGGATATTCACCTTGCAAACAAGGAGACCAAAAGGTTTCAATGCAACTGGTGATATCATAAATCATTGGTGCCACAATAACTAATGATTTAACTTCTTAATATGCATATTGTCCCCCTCATACACATGGGTAATACAAATATCGCTTATACTGTTTTTGAAAATACAACATGTATTGTTAGTTATTCATTATACAAATATTCATTTGAATTCTTGGTTTATTTGAAGGCATAAACCCCTAAGAATATGTACAGATAGCGATATCATTAGATTGCTACTAGCTCTTTTATTCACTCTTTAGTGCAAAATTATAACTCTTCACTATCTGCTGTTTAACAAACTGACTATGAGGATTTCAGTTCTGTAGAAATTTATATGCAGTTATAATGGTTATAATGTTATTCATTCACGTGGAGTTTGTATCAATGTGCAACTAATCCCTTTGTCTCTAACTAGTATATCATATTAGCTATATTCATTTAGCTTAAATTTAAGAGTCAGAGGATGTAATAATGTTTTTATTTGTATGTCATTTTGAAGCTAATCAGTATGCAGTATTCCACAGATGTGCACCGATTTACTACGATTGGACCTGACTATTTAAGGGTGCAAACCAGATGCTCATTATGGTCTATGATTAAGGCTACCTACCAGCCGAAACGCGTAAGACCGACTGGCCAAGCTGTGGATTAATGGCATACTTTTTTTTACTTCCAACTTACTTGCTTTTCTTTCAACCCCACAGCCTTTTTTGAGTGATTTTTTGTTAGTGTTCTTTTATCCAATAAACTTACCCCATTCGTTTAAAATGGCTCGCTGGATTTTTGTTCTCTTTCAACAATTTAATAGCTACCTAGTTAAAATAAAGAGAAATTTACCTGTAAAATAAAAACTAACCTAAGTTACAATTACACCTAACACTACACTATACTTTAATAAATTATTCCTATTTAAAACTAAATACTTACCTGTAAAATAAACCCTAAGATAGCTACAATGTAATTAATAATTTTAGGCTTTATATTTATTTTACAGGTAACTTTGTATTTATTTTAGCTAGTTAGAATAGTTATTAAATAGTTATTAACTATTTAATAACTACCTAGCTAAAAGAAATGCAAAATTACCTGCAAAATAAATCCTAACCTAAGTTACAATTAAACCTAACACTACACTATCATTAAATTAATTAAATAAATTACCTACAAATAACTACAATTAAATTAAATAAACTAACTAAAGTACAAACAATAAAAAAGCTAAGTTACAAAAAATAAAAAAAATAAGTTACAAACATTTAAAAAATATTACAACAATTTTAAGCTACTTACACCTAATCTAAGCCACCTAATAAAATATCAAAGCCCCCCAAAATAAAAAAAAATCCCTACCCTATTCTACATTAAAAAGTTACCAGCTCTATTACCTTACCAGCCCTTAAAAGGGCCTTTTGCGGGGCATGCCCCAAAGAAAACAGCTCTTTTGCCTGTAAAATAAAAATACAACCCCCCCAACATTAAAACCCACCACCCACATACCCCTAATCTAGCCCAAACCCCCCTTAAATAAACCTAACACTAGCCCCCTGAAGATTATCCTACCTTGAGCTGTCTTCAGCCAGCCGACCACCGATGGAACCGAAGAGGAGATCCGGAGCGGCAGAAGTCATCCTCCAAGGGGCGCTGAAGAAGTCTTCCATCCGATAGAAGTCTTCATCCATGCGGCGTCTTCAATCTTCATCCATCCGGAGCGGAGCGGAGCCATCTTCAGACGAGCCGACGCAGAGCCATCCTCTTCTTCCCGACGACTAACAACGAATGAAGGTTCCTTTAAGGGACGTCATCCAAGATGGCGTCCCTTCAATTCCAATTGTCTGATAGGATTCTATCAGCCAATCGGAATTAAGGTAGGAAAAATCTGATTGGCTGATTGAATCAGCCAATCAGATTGAAGTTCAATCCGATTGGCTGATCCAATCAGCCAATCAGATTGAGCTCACATTCTATTGGCTGTTCTGATCAGCCAATAGAATGCAAGCTCAATCTGATTGGCTGATTGGATCAGCCAATCGGATTGAACTTCAATCAGATTTTTCCTACCTTAATTCTGATTGGCCAATCCGTGGTTTGGGTTAGATTAGGGGTATGTGGGTGGTGGGTTTTAATGTTGGGGGGGTTGTATTTTTATTTTACAGGCAAAAGAGCTGTTTTCTTTAGGGCATGCCCCGCAAAAGGCCCTTTTAAGGGCTGGTAACTTTTTAATGTAGAATAGGGTAGGGAATTTTTTTTATTTTGGGGGGCTTTGTTATTTTATTAGGGGGCTTAGATTAGGTGTAAGTAGCTTAAAATTGTTGTAATATTTTTTAAATGTTTGTAAAAAATTTTTAATTTTTTGTAACTTAGCTTTTTTTTTTTTTTGTACTTTAGTTAGTTTATTTAATTTAATTTAATTGTATTTATTTGTAGGTAATTTATTTAATTAATTTAATGATAGTGTAGTGTTAGGTTTAATTGTAACTTAGGTTAGGATTTATTTTACAGGTAATTTTGTATTTATTTTAGCTAGGTAGTTATTAAATAGGTAATAACTATTTAATAACTATTCTAACTAGATAAAAAATAAATACAAAGTTACCTGTAAAATAAATATAAATCCTAAAATAGCTACAATGTAATTATTAATTACATTGTAGCTATCTTAGGGTTTATTTTACTGGTAAGTATTTAGTTTTAAATAGGAATAATTTATTAAAGTATAGTGTAGTGTTAGGTGCAATTGTAACTTAGGTTAGTTTTTATTTTACAGGTTAATTTCTCTTTATTTTAACTAGGTAGCTATTAAATAGTTAATAACTATTTAATAGCTATTGTACCTAGTTAAAATGAATTGAAAGTTTCCTGTAAAATAAAATTAAATCCTAAGATAGCTACAATATAATTATTATTTATATTGTAGCTATATTAGGGTTTATTTTAAAGGTAAGTATTTAGTTTTAAATAGGATTAATTTAGTTAATAAGAGAAATATTATTTATATTTATTTAATTAATATTTAAGTTAGGGGGGTGTTAGGGTTAGTGTTAGACTTAGGTTTAGGGGTTAATAATTTTATTACAGTGGCGGCGGTGTAGGGGGGGCAGGATAGGGGTTAATAAATTTATTATAGGTGGCGACGGTGTAGGGGGGGCAGGATAGGGGTTAATAACTTTATTATAGGTGACAATGGTGTAGGGGGGCAGGATAGGGGTCAATAGGTATAATGTAGGTGGCGGCGGTGTCCGGGAGCGGCGGTTTAGGGGTTAATACATATATTATAGTTGCGGCGGGGACCGGGAGCGGCGGTTTAGGGGTTAACATATTTATTATAGCTTGCGGTGGGCTCCGGGAGCGTCGGTTTAGGGGGTAAACACTTTATTTAGTTGCGGCGGTGTAGGGGGGACAGATTAGGGGTGTTTAGACTCGGGGTACATGTTAGGGTGTTAGGTATAGACATCTCCCATAGGAATCAATGGGATGTCTGGCAGCAGCGAACATGAACTTTCGCTATGGTCAGACTCCCATTGATTCCTATGGGATCCGCCGCCTCCAGGGCGGCGGGTTGAAAACCAGGTACGCTGGGCCGGAAAAGTGCCGAGTGTACCTGCTACATTTTTGATAACTTCCAAAAGTAGTCAGATTGTGCCGAACTTGCGTTTGGAACATCTGTAGTGATGTAAGAATCGATCTGTGTCAGACCGAGTCCAGCGGATCGAACCTTAGGTCACTATATTCTACTTTTGCCGGTGTCTAGGGCTTGATAACTAAGGCGAATCAGTGTCGCCACAAATACGCTGTGGAATTCCAGCGTATTTGAGGTTGACGGCTTGATAACTAGGGGCCTTAATCTCCAGCAACATAAAAGCTTTTTCACTGTTAGAGCAATCACATTGTGGAACTCATCACCTAAGGAAGTAGCAAATGCCAATACCTTAGATACATTTAAAAATGGTTTAGATACATTTTTGGCTAGAAACAGAATTCAGGGAAATGATTGCTTGTATTAAAGGGGTCACTTTTATTAATGTGATTAATTTAAAGTGAATGTAAAGTTTAATGAATAAGTGCCCGGTTTTTAAAAATACTCTTAAAAACAGGGGCACTTTCATTCATTAAACGTTAGAATGAAGCTGATTTTTAAAAATACTTACCATTGTTTTATGAAAAGCAGACCGGCGATGCTCCGCCCGCATCTCCTACTGTACTTAGCACAGCGATGACAAATACGGCTTTCTTTGATTTTCGTGTGCCCCCTTTGCTGTCCAGCTCACGAGGTCATGCAACAATTGGAGGAAACTGGATTTATCATCTATATTCTAAGTACAGCAGGATATTCACTCTCTTTCATTGAGGGCTTGATTCTGCTTAATAAGGTGGTAGTTAGTGATGTCGTGAATAGTTCGCTGGCGAATAGTTCACGGCGAACATAGCATGTTCGCATTCGCTGCGGCGGGCGAACATATGCAATGTTCGATCCGACCCCTATTCGTCATCATTGAGTAAACTTTGACCCTGTATCTCACAGTCTGCAGACACATTCCAGCCAATCAGCAGCAGACCCTCCCTCCCAGACCCTCCCAGCTCCTGGACAGCAGCCATTTTAGATTCATTCTGAAGCTGCATTGTTAGTGAGAGGAAGGACAGTGTAGCTGCTGGTGATTTAATAGGGAAATTGATAGCTAGGCTAGTGTATTCAGTGTCCACTACAGTCCTGAAGGACTCATCTGATCTCTGCTGTAAGGACAGCACCCCAAAAAGCCCTTTTTAGGGCTAGAACATCATTTTTTTCCTTATTTTTTTCCTGTGTAATCTAATTGCAGTTGCCTGCCTGCCAAGCCACTTGCCCAGTGCCACCGCTCATATCTGGTGTAACAGTAGTGTAAATTTAAAAAAATTGAAATTTTTTTTGTCTGTGAAACATCAGTCTGCTAGTGTAATCTAATTGCAGTTGCCTGCCTGCAAGCGTGTGTGCCAGACCCACTTGCCCAGTGCCACCACTCATATCTGGTGTAACAGTAGTGTACATTTAAAAAAAAAAAACTTTTTTGACTGTGAAACATCAGTCTGCTTGTGTAATCTAATTGCAGTTGCCTGCCAGCGTGTGTACCAGGCCCACTTGCCCAGTGCCACCACTCATATCTGGTGTAACAGTAGTGTACATTTAAAAAAAAAACTTTTTCGACTGTGAAACATCAGTCTGCTAGTGTAATCTAGTTGCACTTGCCTGCCTGCCAGTGTGTGTGCCAGGCTCACAGCGTATACTGTGCCCACTTGTCCAGTGCCACCACTCATATCTGGTGTAACAGTAGGGTAAATTTAAAAAAAAAAAACTTTTTGACTGTGAAACATCAGTCTGCTTGTGTAATCTAATTGCAGTTGCCTGCCTGCCAGCGTGTGTGCCAGGCACACTTGCCCAGTGCCACCACTCATATCTGGTGTAACAGTAGTGTAAATTTAAAAAAAAAACTTTTTTGACTGTGAAACATCAGTCTGCTAGTGTAATCTAATTGCAGTTGCCTGCCTGCCAGCATGTGTGCCATGTCCACTTGCCCAGTGCCACCACTCATATCTTGTTTAATAGTAGTGTAAGCGTACATTTAATAAAAAACACTTTTTGGACTGTGAAACATCAGTCTGCTTTCTTGTGTCAGGCTCACAGCATATACTGTGCCCACTTGCCCAGTGCCACCACTCATACTTGTTTAATAGTAGTGTAAGTGTACATTTAAAAAAATAAAAACATTTTGGACTGTTAAACATCAGTCTGCTTTTTTGTGTCAGGCTCACAGCGTATACTGTGCCCACTTGCCCAGTGCCACCACTCATATCTTGTTTAATAGTAGGGTAAGTGTACATTTAAAAACCAAAAAAACTTTTTTGACTGTGAAATATCAGTCTGCTTTTTTGTGTCAGGCTCATAGCTTATAAGGGGCCCACTTGCCCAGTGCCACCACTCATATCTTGTTTAATAGTAGTGTAAGTGTACATTTAAAAAAATAAAAACTTTTTGGACTGTGAAACATCAGTCTACTTTTTTGTGTCAGGCTCACAGCGTATACTGTGCCCACTTGCCCAGTGCCACCACTCATATCTTGTTTAATAGTAGTGTAAGTGTACATTTAAAAACAAAAAACATTTTGGACTGTGAAACATCAGTCTGCTTTTTTGTGTCAGGCTCACAGCATATACTGTGCCCACTTGCCCAGTGCCACCACTCATATCTTGTTTAATAGTAGTGTAAGTGTACATTTAAAAAAAACAAAAACTTTTTGGACTGTGAAACATCAGTCTGCTTTTTTGTGTCAGGCTCACAGCTTATACTGAGCCCACTTGCCCAGTGCCACCACTCATATCTTGTTTAATAGTAGTGTAAGTGTATATTTAAAAAAATAAAAACTTTTTGGACTATGAAACATCAGTCTGCTTTTTTGTGTCAGACTCACAGCGTATACTGTGCCCACTTGCCCAGTGCCACCACTCATATCTTGTTTAATAGTAGGGTAAGTGTACATTTAAAAAAAAAAAAAACTTTTTTGACTGTGAAACATCAGTCTGCTTTTTTGTGTCAGGCTCACAGCTTATAAGGGGCCCACTTGCCCAGTGCCACCACTCATATCTTGTTTAATAGTAGTGTAAGTGTACATTTAAAAAAATAAAAAAATTTTGGACTGTGAAACATCAGTCTGCTTTTTTGTGTCAGGCTCACAGCGTATACTGTGCCCACTTGCCCAGTGCCACCACTCATATCTTGTTTAATAGTAGTGTAAGTGTACATTTAAAAAAAAAAAAAAACTTTTTGGACTGTGAAACGTCAGTCTGCTTTTTTGTGTCAGGCTCACAGTATATACTGGGCCCACTTGCCCAGTGCCACCACTCATATCTTGTTTAATAGTAGTGTAAGTGTACATTTAAAAAAATAAAAACTTTTTGGACTGTGAAACATCAGTCTGCTTTTTTGTGTCAGGCTCACAGCGTATACTGTGCCCACTTACCCAGTGCCACCACTCATATCTTGTTTAATAGTAGGGTAAGTGTACATTTAAAAACAAAAAAAACTTTTTGGACTGTGAAACATCAGTCTGCTTTTTTGTATCAGGCTCACAGCTTATACTGGGCCCACTTGCCCAGTGCCACCACTCATATCTTGTTTAATAGTAGTGTAAGTGTACATTTAAAAAAATAAAAACTTTTTGGACTGTGAAACATCAGTCTGCTTTTTTGTGTCAGGCTCACAGCGTATACTGTGCCCACTTGCCCAGTGCCACCACTCATATCTTGTTTAATAGTAGTGTAAGTGTATATTTAAAAAAATAAAAACTTTTTGGACTATGAAACATCAGTCTGCTTTTTTGTGTCAGACTCACAGCGTATACTGTATCCACTTGCCCAGTGCCACCACTCATATCTTGTTTAATAGTAGGGTAAGTGTACATTTAAAAACCCCAAAAACTTTTTTGACTGTGAAACATCAGTCTGCTTTTTTGTGTCAGGCTCACAGCTTATAAGGGGCCCACTTGCCCAGTGCCACCACTCATATCTTGTTTAATAGTAGTGTAAGTGTACATTTAAAAAAATAAAAAAATTTTGGACTGTGAAACATCAGTCTGCTTTTTTTGTGTCAGGCTCACAGCGTATACTGTGCCCACTTGCCCAGTGCCACCACTCATATCTTGTTTAATAGTAGTGTAAGTGTACATTTAAAAAAAAAAAACTTTTTGGACTGTGAAACGTCAGTCTGCTTTTTTGTGTCAGGCTCACAGCTTATACTGGGCCCACTTGCCCAGTGCCACCACTCATATCTTGTTTAATAGTAGTGTAAGTGTACATTTAAAAACAAAAAAAACTTTTTGGACTGTGAAACATCAGTCTGCTTTTTTGTATCAGGCTCACAGCTTATACTGGGCCCACTTGCCCAGTGCCACCACTCATATCTTGTTTAATAGTAGTGTAAGTGTACATTTAAAAAAATAAAAACTTTTTGGACTGTGAAACATCAGTCTGCTTTTTTGTGTCAGGCTCACAGCGTATACTGTGCCCACTTGCCCAGTGCCACCACTCATATCTTGTTTAATAGTAGTGTAAGTGTACATTTAAAAACAAAAAACTTTTTGGACTGTGAAACATCAGTCTGCTTTTTTGTGTCAGACTCACAGCATATACTGTGCTCACTTGCCCAGTGCCACCACTCATATCTTGTTTAATAGTAGTGTAAGTGTACATTTAAAAAAATAAAAACTTTTTGGACTGTGAAACATCAGTCTGCTTTTTTGTGTCAGGCTCACAGCGTATACTGTGCCCACTTGCCCAGTGCCACCACTCATATCTTGTTTAATAGTAGTGTAAGTGTACATTTAAAAACAAAAACCTTTTTGGACTGTGAAACATCAGTCTGCTTTTTTGTGTCAGACTCACAGCATATACTGTGCTCACTTGCCCAGTGCCACCACTCATATCTTGTTTAATAGTAGTGTAAGTGTATATTTAAAAAAATAAAAACTTTTTGGACTATGAAACATCAGTCTGCTTTTTTGTGTCAGGCTCACAGTGTATACTGTGCCCACTTGCCCAGTGGCACCACTCATATCTTGTTTGATAGTAGTGTAAGTGTACATTTAAAAAAAAAATGACAGGCAGAGGCAGGCCACCCCGCAGGTGCCGTCGTGGTTGTGGTGCTGTGATTCCCTTTGGCCCTAGAATAATGCCCAGTGTTCAGAGGCCACGTCCCATGAACTCGAAAAGTTCTGAGGACATAGTTGACTTTTTAACACAGGACACCCAATCTTCTATAGCTTCCGCTCCGAACCTTGACGCACCATCCTCCTCCAGCTTATCTTCGGGCACCTCTCAAGTTACCCTTGCCCGCCTGCCGCCACCACCAACACTAGCACCACAGCTGCTTCACTTGATCTGTCAGAGGAGTTATTTACACATCATTTGGAAGAAATGAGTGATGCGCAACCATCATTGACAGAGGATGTAGATAACAATGATATGTCTCAGTCAGCCAGCATTACAGACATGGACGTACGGTGTGATGATAATGATGCTGCTTCCTTTGTTGATTTGTCAGATACAAGTGAAGCGGTTGATGATGATGATGCGTCCGTGGATGTCACGTGGGTGCCCGCTAGAAGAGAAGAACAGGGGGAAAGTTCAGATGGGGAGACAGAGAGGAGGAGGAGGAGATGAGTTGTAAGCAGGGGGAGATTGTCGCAAGGAGCTAGTGGCACAGTCAGACAGCATGCATCGGCACCCGGGGTCAGCCAGACAGCACGGCAATCAACGCATGCTGTTGCCACCACCAGAATGCCATCATCGCAGAGCTCAGCAGTGTGGCATTATTTTTGTGTGTCTGCCTCTGACAACAGCGATGCCATTTGCAACCTGTGCCAAAAGAAACTGAGTCGGGGGAAGTCCAACACCCACCTAGATACAACTGCTTTGCGAAGGCACATGATCGCACATCACAAACGCCTATGGGATCAACACATGAATAGAAGCAGCACACAAACTCAAATCCGCCATCCTCCTCCTGGTCCAGCATCTTCAGCCACTTCAACCACTGCTGTCCTCCTTGCCCCCTCTCAACCATCCGCCACTCCGTCTCTCTTCTGGAGCTGTTCCTGGTCATCTGCCCACAGTCAGGTGTCTGTCAAGGACATGTTTGAGCGTAAGAAGCCAATGTCACAAAGTCACCCCCTTGCCGGCGTCTGACAGCTGGCTTGTCTGAACTCTTAGCCCGCCAGCTTTTACCATATAAGCTGGTGGAGTCTGAGGCGTTCAAAAAATTTGTAGCTATTGGGACACCGCAGTGGAAGGTACCCGGCCGAAATTTCTTTGCACAAAAGGCAATCCCCAACCTGTACTCGATTGTGCGAAAGGAAGTAATGGCATGTCTGGCACACAGTGTTGGGGCAAGGGTCCATCTGACCACTGATATCTGGTCTGCAAAGCATGGTCAGGGCAGGTATATCACCTACACTGCGCATTCGGTAAACCTGTTGACGGCTGCCAAGCATGGAATGCGTGGCTCTGCAGAGGAGTTGGTGACACCGCCACGACTTGCAGGCAGGCCTGCTGCCACCTCCTCTACGCCTCCTACTCCATTCTCTGCCATAACCTCCTTGGCTGAGTCCTCTTCTGCTGCTGCGTCTTGCTCCACATCAATGGCACCCCCCCAGCTCCCCAGGTACTATTTCACATCTCGGATATGGCAGTGTTACGCCGTCTTGGGGTTGACTTGCCTGAAAGCAGAGAGTCACACCGGACCAGCACTCCTGTCTGCCCTGAATGCACAGGTGGATCATTGGCTGACTCCGCACCAACTGGAGATCGTCAAAGTGGTTTCTGACAATGGAAGTAATTTGGTGGCGGCATTGAAATTGGGCAAGTTGACACATGTCCCGTGCATGGCACATGTGTGTAATCTGATCGTACAACGCTTTGTGCATAAGTACCCAGGCTTACAGGATGTCCTGAAGCAGGCCAGGAAGGTGTGTGGCCATTTGAGGTGTTCCTACACGGCCATGGCACACTTTTCAGATATCCAGCGATGAAACAACATGCCAGTGAGGCGCTTGGTTTGCGACAGCCCGACACGTTGGAATTCAACACTCCTAATGTTCGACCGCCTGCTCCAAAAAGAAAAAGCCATTGACGAGTATTTGTATGACTAGGACAGCCTCTGCGGAGCTGGGGATTTTTTTGCCACGTTACTGGATGCTCATGTGCAATGCCTGTAGGCTCATGCGTCCTTTTGAGGAGGTAACAAACCTAGTCAGTCGCACCGAAGGCACCATCAGCGACATCATACCATTTATTTTCTTCCTGGAGCGTGCCCTGCGAAGAGTGCTGGATCAGGCCGTAGATGAGCATGAAGAGGAAGAGGAAGAGTTGTGGTCACCATCACCACCAGAAACAGCCTTATTAGCATCGCTTGCTGGACCAGCGGCAACGCTGGAAGAGGATTGTGAGGAAGAGGAGTCAGAGGAGGAATGTGGCTTTGAGGAGGAGGAGGAGGAGGAGGAAGACCAACCACAACAGGCATCCCAGGGTGCTCGTTGTCACCTATCTGGTACCCGTGGTGTTGTACGTGGCTGGGGGGAAGAAGATACCTTCAGTGAGATCACTGAGGACGAGGAGCGGGACATGAGCAGCTTGGCATTCAACCTTGTGCAAATGGGGTCTTTCATGCTGTCATGCCTGTTGAGGGACCCTCGTATAAAAAAGCTGAAGGAGAACGACCTGTACTGGGTGTCCATGCTACTAGACCCCCGGTATAAGCATAAAGTGCCTGAAATATTACCGAATTACTGCAAGTCGGAATGGATGCAGCAGTTCCAAAATAAATTAAGAAGTATGCTTTACACAGCGTATAAGGGTGATGTCACAGCACAACGGGAATCTAACAGGGGAAGAGGTGAAAGTAATCCTCCGACTCCCACGACCACGCCGGCAAGGACAGGACACTTTACAGACATGTTGTTGATGGAGGACATGCAGAGCTTTTTAAGTCCTATGCATCGCCACAGCCCTTCGGGGTCCACCCTCAGAGAACGACTCGACCGACAGGTAGCAGACTACTTCGCCTTAACTGCAGATCTCGACACTCTGAGGAGCGATGAACCCCTTGACTACTGTGAGTGCAGGCTTGACCTGTGGCCTGAGCTATCCCAATTTGCAATAGAACTTCTGGCCTGCCCCGCTTCAAGTGTCCTGTCAGAAAGGACCTTCAGTGCAGCAGGAGGTATTGTCACTGAGAAGAGAAGTTGCCTAGGTCAAAAAAGTCTAGATTACCTCACCTTTATTAAGATGAATGAGGGATGGATCCCGAAGGGATCTTTACATTTGAGTAAAAAAGGCCTGATGAGATGAGCTGCCTTGGGCTAAAAATGGTCCTCACGCTGCTGTATTTTATCTTCGAATGCCTGCGTGACTTATCCGCCACCAACTAGGTTTCAAGCCGCAATGTATTCGGGCAATTTCTGCCTGGGAAACAAACATCAATTTTTCTGGCCACTGCTACAGCGGCTGCAACAATACCTAATTTTTCAGGCATGTGTACATGCCAAATTTTTCTGTCCTCTGGTGCTGCACTGTGGCTTCAAAAACCAAACAAAAAAAAAGGCACGTAACAGGGATTAAACTGATAGCAATAGTACTACTTTACACACCACTCCTATCTGGTGGCACATTAGTTTGCACGCGCAGTGCCCCAAATTTGAAGTAGTAGGACCGACCAAGCATCTTTTTCCATCTCCCGGTTCCTAAAATCCATGCCATATACACGTCCCCTGGTGCCGCAACTGCCTCTGGGAACCTTACCATGGGTCCCAGACCGCACGTCTTGTAATTCTCTGTCTGGGAAATTATCTATCAAATCTATCTATTTATCTATCAAATCTATCTATCTATCTATCTATCTATCTATCTATCTATCGTATCTATCAAATGTATCTATTGCATCTATTGATCTATCTATCTAATCTATGTATCTATCTATCTATCAAATCTATCTATCTCGTGGCCGGACTGTTTTGTGACAGCCACTTGTGTTTCGGCCAAATGTCTGTCGGCCAAATTTCCGTCTGCCAAATGTCCGTCTGCTAAAAGTCCGGCCACGATTGCACGCGCAGTGCCCCAAATTTGAAGTAGGAGGACCGACCAAGCATCTTTTTCCATGTCCCGGTTCCTAAAATCCATGCCATATACACGTCCCCTGGCACCGCAACTGCCTCTGGGAACCTTACCATGGGTCCCAGTCCGCAAGTCTTGTAATTCTCTGTCTGGGAAATTATATATCTATCAAATCTATCTATTTATCTATTAAATCTATCTATCATCTATCTATCTATCTATCGTATCTATCAAATGTATCTATTGCATCTATTGATCTATCTATCTAGTCTATGTATCTATCTATCTATCTATCTATCTATCTATCTATCTATCTATCTATCTATCTATCAAATCTATCTATCTCGTGGCCGGACTGTTTTGTGACAGCCACTTGTGTTTCTGCCAAATGTCCGTCGGCCAAATGTCCGTCTGCCAAATGTCCATTGGCTAAAAGTCCGGCCACGATTGCACGCGCAGTGCCCCAAATTTGAAGTAGGAGGACCGACCAAGCATCTTTTTCCATCTCCCGGTTCCTAAAATCCATGCCATATACACGTCCCCTGGCACCGCAACTGCCTCTGGGAACCTTACCATGGGTCCCAGTCCGCACGTCTTGTAATTCTCTGTCTGGGAAATTATATATCTATCAAATCTATCTATTTATCTATTAAATCTATCTATCTATCATCTATCTATCTATCTATCTATCTATCTATCTATCTATCTATCTATCTATCTATCTATCGTATCTATCAAATGTATCTATTGCATCTATTCATCTATCTATCTATCTAATCTATGTATCTATCTATCTATCTATCTATCTATCTATCTATCTATCTATCTATCTATCTATCTATCTATCTATCAAATCTATCTATCTCGTGGCCGGACTGTTTTGTGACAGCCACTTGTGTTTCTGCCAAATGTCCGTCGGCCAAATGTCCGTCTGCCAAATGTCCGTTGGCTAAAAGTCCGGCCACGATTGCACGCGCAGTGCCCCAAATTTGAAGTAGGAGGACCGACCAAGCATCTTTTTTCATCTCCCGGGTCCTAAAATCCATGCCATATACACATCCCCTGGCGCCGCACGTCTTGTAATTCTCTGTCTGGGAAATTATATATCTACCAAATCTATCTATTTATCTATCAAATCTATCTATCTATCTATCTATCTATCTATCTATCTATCTATCTATCTATCTATCTATCTATCGTATCTATCAAATGTATCTATTGCATCTATTGATCTATCTATCTAATCTATGTATCTATCTATCTATCTATGAAATCTATCTATCTCGTGGCTGGACTGCTTTGTGACAGCCACTTGTGTTTTGGCCAAATGTCCGTCGGCCAAATGTCCGTCTGCCAAATGTTCGTTGGCTAAAAGTCCGGCCACGATTGCACACGCAGTGCCCCAAATTTGAAATAGGAGGACCGACCAAGCATCTTTTTCCATCTCCCGGTTCCTAAAATCCATGCCATATACATGTCCCCTTAAAGGGGACGTAACAGGGATTAAACTAATAAGAAGAGTACTACTTAACACACCTTATAATAACGCAGAGAGAGGCAACGCAGAGAGAGGAGTCTGAAGAAGAGGAGTCAGAGGAGGAAGGTGGCTTTGAGGAGGTGGAAGACTAAAAACACAGCAGGCGTCCCAGGGGGCTTGTTGTCACCTTTCGGGGACCCTTGGTGTTGTACGTGGCTGGCTGGAGGAAGAGACCTTCAATGACATCAGTGAGGACAAGGAACGGGACATGGCTAGCTTGGTATCCAACCTTGTGCAAATGGGGAGTTTGCGGTTGTGCAAATGGACTGTTTGCGACTGTTTGCGGTGTGTTAAACAGGGAGTTTGGTCTGTCACTGTGAAGCGGGCGTAACCCTTACACTACCTGATCGATACAACATCATACCTGATGTTTTAAAGCATGTTATTCCAAACAATTTAGGAATGTTAGGTGATTTATGCCCTTTATGGATTTAAACCAGACTCTGCATCAACTATGTAATTTTACGTGGGAGTTTTGCCATGGACCCCCCTCCGGCATGCCACAGTCCAGGTGTTAGTACCCTTGAAACAACTTTTCCATCACTATTGTGGTCAGAAAGAGTCCCTGTGGGTTTTAAAATTTGCCTGCCTATTGAAGTCTATGGCGGTTCACCCAGTTCGCCCGTTTGCGAACAATTGCGGACGTTCACCGTTCACGAACAGAAAATTTTAAGTTTGCGACATCACTAGTGGTAGTTCCCCCTGAGCTATGTTCTGAAATTTTGAATATTTTTCATTAGAATTTGTTAGCTGGTCATGGGGGGGGGGGGGGGGTTTGGGGTATTAATAAGACTAAGAAATTAATTTCTCTTTATTTTTGGTGGCCTAAGTGGCAGGAGGAGGAATTGGTGCTGTGAGGTATGTGCAAGATCAAAACATTGTACTCGTAAAGCTACAGGTTTACTACATTCATAACCTTTTCTCCAGAAACCTTGGTCGCATATCTCTATTGATTTTATTGTTAATCTCCCTCAATTTAATGGTTATTCTTGCATCATGGTTGTAGTTGAAAGGTTTTCAAAGATGGCCCATTTGATTTTTTACCTATGAAAGGGGTTCCGTCAGCTAGAGAGACTGCCATATAATTTCTTAGAGAAAGTCTTCCAAAAGATATTGTATCAGACAGGGGTGTACAATTTACATCTATAGTGACGTCATTTTTGCACAATTTCTAGTTCTCTTACTTCTGCCTATCAACCACAATCAAATGGCCAGAGTTGTTATTCTTTATTTATGCAGGATGATTGATTTAATTTCAACTGGAGAATTTGCTTACAATAATAGTTTGCAGTCATCTCTGAAAATGTCTGTTGTTTGTAAATTATAGTTTGCATCCTGTTTCTCTCTGAGGTTTAGTTTCCGTTACCCTGGTACCCTATTTAAATGAGAGACCATTCAGAGCAATTTTGAAAAAGTTCAGTTAGCTTTACATGGTGTTCAGATAAAACTATGCAGACTAGTTGAGATCTTCTGATCCAGGTTATTCAGTTAGGCATAAGGTTTGACTCGCGACTACTAACTTAAAATTGCAGTATCCTTCTAAAAAAACGATGTTCCTGATTTTTGGGTAGTTTTAAGATTGTGAGTTTGGTAAACCCAATGGCAATTTGTCTGGAATTGCCACCTTCTTTTAAAATTTACCCTGTATTTCATGTGTCCCTTTTCAAACATTTTATGGAATCCTCACTTGGGAAGCGCAGGACTTCCCCTGCTCCAGTGTTAGTTAATGGTCTGGATGAATATGAGGTCAAAAAGATTTTGGATTCTCGTATTTCCAGGTGTCATATCGAGTATCTGGTCTGGTTGAAGGATAATGATCCAGAAGATGATTCAGGGGAGACTAAAAATAACATTCATGGGAGACTAAAAACAACATTGGTGGCATCTTTTTATAGAAATCATCCAGCCAGGCTGTGTTGGTGTTTTCTGAGGTTGCGCTTGAGGGGAAGGGCCCTGTCATAAGACACTTGACTAGGAGAGTGATTTCTGTTCCTTCTACAGTAAGGTGTACTGTAACTTTAAGAAGGCATAGAAGATCCTAATTTTCGTAGTCTTTATAAAATCTCTTTTTTCCACCAGCATGTGGTTTTGTGTATTAAGTGAATCCCTCTACTATTTCAATATACTAGTTTGATTTCTGCATCCCCTGACTACACTTCTACCCTTTGTTTTGACTGACTTGGTATATGACTTTAGCTTGTTTGTGGACATTTGTTTAATGATTTTGTGCTGCTTTTCCCTGTGAGGCCTTGACCCGGACTGTCTGACGTACATTAAGCACTGCTTTTCAAACCTGTCTTCAAGCCCCCCCCAACAGTCCAGGTTTTCTGGATTACCTTGGATGAGAGCAGGTAAAATAACCATGGTTACTAATCAGCTAATTATTTAACCTGTGCACTAGTTCTGATATCCTCAAAATGTGGCCTGTTAGGGAGGCCTGAGGACAGGTTTGAAAACTTGTGCCTTAAAGGGACAATAAACTCTAATGAAATCATTGCTTTGATTTGTGAGCAAAGATTAGCCTGAGAATAATTTGCACAAGTATTTTTAAAATGTGTATTGTTTAAATATTAAGAAAAAAAAATGAATGTCCGTAAAGCAGTGGGCGCCACCATATTGTAACCTAGGTTACCTTTTCTGCTGAGGCCAATTGGTTATAAATGACTTACTAGAGTGTGCAACCAATGACTGTATGAAATAATGAAATAGAGCTGTGTTTGCACTTCCATGTATAACATAAATTAGAAATCCCACTATATGCAGAATCATATTACAGGAAATAAGAACAAAATAATGAAAGTATATTACAAAGTTGTTTTACTACATGTAATTAAACAATTTATGTTAATATCTGGAGGTGCTTAATGTCCCTTTAACCCTGGATTTCTCTGTTATCTGAAGATCTGCATTTAAGTAACTTATGCAAGTTTATATTTAAATGGATAGCGAGACAATAAATACAACAATAACAATTCTGGTGTAGACTGTCCCTTTTAAGTTTACATTCTTGCTTTTTCAGATAAAGATAGCAAGAACTGATAATAGGAGTACATTAGAATGTTGCTAAAAATTGCATGCTCTATCTCAATCATGAAAGAAAAAAAATGTGGGTTTATTATCTCTTTAATGTATACATTAATGAATATATGTTTTACTTTTCGAGTCACTCCTTTTAAAAATGGTTATTTGTGGCATTATAGTTATAAAAAGCAGTTAATGATATTCAAACTTTAGTAATTGGTTTTGCAATGGGTTGCAATGTATTTTCATGAACATAATATAACTAATATGAAACTGCACTGTTGAAATAGAATTCTAACAATAAAAAGGAACAGGTAATTGTGTTATTCATTGCTATGTACCATCTGGTTTTACAATGCTGAAGTAAGCTTGGACTAGATTGTGAATACAAAAAGACCTTCTGCTTAACAATGCAATGGATAGAAAAAGTAACATTTTAAACTCTGCAACCTCAAAATATTGCAATTGTTTTAAGCACTTTTTTGTTTCATTCTGTGTTATTTTTATTAGTTTGATAGCATTTTTTTTATCGGCAAATTGTATACTGTGATTTTTATAGTGAGTCTATAAAAGATTATGGTTCGTTTCTCTTTGTACAGTGGTGGTTATTTGAGCTCAGATTTACTTAGGCCTAGATTTAGAGTTCGGCGGTAGCCGTCAAAACCAGCGTTAGAGGCTCCTAACGCTGGTTTTGGCCGCCCGCTGGTATTTGGAGTCAGTGATTAAAGGGTCTAACGCTCACTTTACAGCCGCGACTTTTCCATACCGCAGATCCCCCTACGCCATTTGCGTAGCCTATCTTTTCAATGGGATCTTTCTAACGCTGGTATTTAGAGTCGTTTCTGCAGTGAGCGTTAGAGCTCTAACGACAAGATTCCAGCCGCCTGAAAAAAGCAGGAGTTAAGAGCTTTCTGGCTAACGCCGGTTCATAAAGCTCTTAACTACTGTACCCTAAACTACACTAACACCCATAAACTACCTATGTACCCCTAAACCGAGGTCCCCCCACATCGCCGCCACTCGATTAAAATTTTTAACCCCTAATCTGCCGACCGCCACCTACGTTATACTTATGTACCCCTAATCTGCTGCCCCTAACCCCGCCGACCCCTATATTATATTTATTAACCCCTAACTTGCCCCACACAACGTCGCCGCAAGCTACTTAAAATAATTAACCCCTAATCTTCCGACCGCAAATCGCCGCCACCTACGTTATCCCTATGTACCCCTAATCTTCTGCCCCTAACATCGCCGACCCCTATGTTATATTTATTAACCCCTAATCTGCCCCCCACAACGTCGCCGACACCTACCTACACTTATTAACCCCTAATCTGCCAAGCGGACCTGAGCGCTACTATAATAAAGTTATTAACCCCTAATCCGCCTCACTAACCCTATCATAAATAGTATTAACCCCTAATCTGCCCTCCCTAACATCGCCGACACCTACCTTCAATTATTAACCCCTAATCTGCCGACCGGAGCTCACCGCTATTCTAATAAATGTATTAACCCCTAAAGCTAAGTCTAACCCTAACACTAACACCCCCCTAAGTTAAATATAATTTTTATCTAACGAAATAAATTAACTCTTATTAAATAAATGATTCCTATTTAAAGCTAAATACTTACCTGTAAAATAAATCCTAATATAGCTACAATATAAATTACATTTATATTATAGCTATTTTAGGATTAATATTTATTTTACAGGTAACTTTGTATTTATTTTAACCAGGTACAATAGCTATTAAATAGTTAAGAACTATTTAATAGTTACCTAGTTAAAATAATTACAAATTTACCTGTAAAATAAATCCTAACCTAAGATATAATTAAACCTAACACTACCCTATCAATAAAATAATTAAATAAACTACCTACAATTACCTACAATTAACCTAACACTACACTATCAATAAATTAATTAAACACAATTGCTACAAATAAATACAATTAAATAAACTATCTAAAGTACAAAAAATAAAAAAGAACTAAGTTACAGAAAATAAAAAAATATTTACAAACATAAGAAAAATATTACAACAATTTTAAACTAATTACACCTACTCTAAGCCCCCTAATAAAATAACAAAGACCCCCAAAATAAAAAATTCCCTACCCTATTCTAAATTTAAAAAGTTACAAGCTCTTTTACCTTACCAGCCCTGAACAGGGCCCTTTGCGGGGCATGCCCCAAGAAGTTCAGCTCTTTTGCCTGTAAAAGAAAACATACAATACCCCCCCCCCAACATTACAACCCACCACCCACATACCCCTAATCTAACCCAAACCCCCCTTAAATAAACCTAACACTAAGCCCCTGATGATCTTCCTACCTTGTCTTCACCATGCCAGGTTCACCGATCCGTCCTGGCTCCAAGATCTTCATCCAACCCAAGCGGGGGTTGGCGATCCATAATCCGGTGCTCCAAAGTCTTCCTCCTATCCGGCAAGAAGAGGACATCCGGACCGGCAAACATCTTCTCCAAGCGGCATCTTCTATGTTCTTCCATCCGATGACGACCGGCTCCATCTTGAAGACCTCCAGCGCGGATCCATCCTCTTCTTCCGACGACTAGACGACGAATGACGGTTCCTTTAAGGGACGTCATCCAAGATGGCGTCCCTCGAATTCCGATTGGCTGATAGGATTCTATCAGCCAATCGGAATTAAGGTAGGAATTTTCTGATTGGCTGATGGAATCAGCCAATCAGAATCAAGTTCAATCCGATTGGCTGATCCAGTCAGCCAATCAGATTGAGCTCGCATTCTATTGGCTGTTCCGATCAGCCAATAGAATGCGAGCTCAATCTGATTGGCTGATTGGATCAGCCAATCGGATTGAACTTGATTCTGATTGGCTGATTCCATCAGCCAATCAGAAAATTCCTACCTTAATTCCGATTGGCTGATAGAATCCTATCAGCCAATCGGAATTCGAGGGACGCCATCTTGGATGACGTCCCTTAAAGGAACCGTCATTCGTCGTCTAGTCGTCGGAAGAAGAGGATGGATCCGCGCTGGAGGTCTTCAAGATGGAGCCGGTCGTCATCGGATGGAAGAACATAGAAGATGCCGCTTGGAGAAGATGTTTGCCGGTCCGGATGTCCTCTTCTTGCCGGATAGGAGGAAGACTTTGGAGCACCGGATTATGGATCGCCAACCCCCGCTTGGGTTGGATGAAGATCTTGGAGCCAGGACGGATCGGTGAACCTGGCATGGTGAAGACAAGGTAGGAAGATCTTCAGGGGATTAGTGTTAGGTTTATTTAAGGGGGGTTTGGGTTAGATTAGGGGTATGTGGGTGGTGGGTTGTAATGTTGGGGGGGGGGTATTGTATGTTTTCTTTTACAGGCAAAAGAGCTGAACTTCTTGGGGCATGCCCCGCAAAGGGCCCTGTTCAGGGCTGGTAAGGTAAAAGAGCTTGTAATTTTTGTATTTTAGAATAGGGTAGGGAATTTTTTATTTTGGGGGTCTTTGTTATTTTATTAGGGGGCTTAGAGTAGGTGTAATTAGTTTAAAATTGTTGTAATATTTTTCTTATGTTTGTAAATATTTTTTTATTTTCTGTAACTTAGTTCTTTTTTATTTTTTGTACTTTAGATAGTTTATTTAATTGTATTTATTTGTAGCAATTGTGTTTAATTAATTTATTGATAGTGTAGTGTTAGGTTAATTGTAGGTAATTGTAGGTAGTTTATTTCATTATTTTATTGATAGGGTAGTGTTAGGTTTAATTATATCTTAGGTTAGGATTTATTTTACAGGTAAATTTGTAATTATTTTAACTAGGTAACTATTAAATAGTTCTTAACTATTTAATAGCTATTGTACCTGGTTAAAATAAATACAAAGTTACCTGTAAAATAAATATTAATCCTAAAATAGCTATAATATAAATGTAATTTATATTGTAGCTATATTAGGATTTATTTTACAGGTAAGTATTTAGCTTTAAATAGGAATCATTTATTTAATAAGAGTTAATTTATTTCGTTAGATAAAAATTATATTTAACTTAGGGGGGTGTTAGTGTTAGGGTTAGAATTAGCTTTAGGGGTTAATACATTTATTAGAATAGCGGTGAGCTCCGGTCGGCAGATTAGGGGTTAATAATTGAAGGTAGGTGTCGGCGATGTTAGGGAGGGCAGATTAGGGGTTAATACTATTTATGATAGGGTTAGTGAGGCGGATTAGGGGTTAATAACTTTATTATAGTAGCGCTCAGGTCCGCTCGGCAGATTAGGGGTTAATAAGTGTAGGTAGGTGTCGGCGACGTTGTGGGGGGCAGATTAGGGGTTAATAAATATAACATAGGGGTCGGCGATGTTAGGGCAGCAGATTAGGGGTACATAGGGATAACGTAGGTGGCGGCGGTTTACGGAGCGGCAGATTAGGGGTTAAAAGTGTAATGCAGGGGTCAGCGATAGCGGGGGCGGCAGATTAGGGGTTAATAAGTGTAAGGCTAGGGGTGTTTAGACTCGGGGTACATGTTAGAGTGTTAGGTGCAGACGTAGGAAGTGTTTCCCCATAGGAAACAATGGGGCTGCGTTAGGAGCTGAACGCTGCTTTTTTGCAGGTGTTAGGTTTTTTTTCAGCTCAAACAGCCCCATTGTTTCCTATGGGAGAATCGTGCACGAGCACGTTTTTGAGGCCGGCCGCGTCCGTAAGCAACTCTGGTATCGAGAGTTGTATTTGCGGTAAAAATGCTCTACGCTCCTTTTTTGGAGCCTAACGCAGCATTTGTTTGAACTCTCGATACCAGAGTTAAATTTATGGTGCGGCCAGAAAAAACCCCGCGGAGCGTTAACAGCCCTTTTACCGCCAAACTCCAAATCTAGCCGTTTGTTTTTTTTTTTGCAAGTCCTTGAAAATTGTCTTTTAATTGCACATTTTTCTTTTCTCATGTGTGTACCACATTAGAGAATAAGTTAACAAATTAGGCCCAGATTACAAGTGGAGCGGCATTTAACGTTCTTGCTTGCGCGCTAACGGCTATAAAAGTAAGGTTTTTGCGCGCGGCAGGTAATGGATCAAAAAAAGTGGGAAAAATGTGGAAAAAAACTCCTGCTCATGCACAAACCAGATCGCATGGGTGACAACTAACTTTTACAATGTATGCACTATCCAATCCCTGCATCATCCTGTGTAGATTTTCACAAAACATTGCCTATTTTAATACTCCTATAAGAAGAGCACAGTACTTTAGATTTAATTATTGCATATTTATTAATTTGAATTTGGACATAGAAACAAGGATCTATCGCCTAGATTTAGAGTTCTGCGGCCAAAGGGGTGCGTTAGCTACGCTTGCTTTTTTTCCCACGCACCTTTTAAATACCGCTGGTATTTAGAGTTCACAGAATGGCTGGGTTTTCAGTGCGTTAGGCTCCAAAAAGGGAGCGTAGAGCATAATTTAACGCCACTGCAACTCTAGATACCAGCGGTGCTTACGGACGTGGCCAGCTTCAAAAACTTGCTCGTGCACGATATCCCCATAGAAAACAATGGGGCCATTTGAGCTTAAAAAAAACCTAACACCTGCAAAAAAGCCGCGTTCAGCTCCTAACTCAGCCCCATTGTTTTCTATGGGGAAACACTTCCTACGTCTGCACCTAACACTCTAACATGTACCTTTGAGTCTAAACACCCCTAACCTTACACTTATTAACCCCTAATCTGCCGCCCCCGCTATCGCTGACCCCTGCATATTATTTTTAACCCCTAATCTGCCGCTCCGTACACCCCCGCCACCTACATTATAGCTATGTACCCCTAATCTGCTGCCCTAACATCGCCGACCCCTATATTATATTTATTAACCCCTAATCTGCCGCCCCCAACGTCGCCTCCACCTAACTACACTTATTAACCCCTAATCTGCCGACCGGACCTGAGCGCTACTATAATAAATGTATTAACCCCTAATCCGCCTCACTCCCGCCTCAATAACCCTATAATAAATAGTATTAACCCCTAATCTGCCCTCCCTAACATTGCCGACACCTAACTTCAATTATTAACCCCTAATCTGCGACCGAAACTCGCCGCTACTGTAATAAATGGATTAACCCCTAAAGCTAAGTCTAACCCTAACCCTAACACCCCCCTAAGTTAAATATAATTTAAATCTAACGAAATAAATTAACTCTTATTAAATTCCTATTCTTATTCCTATTTAAAGGTAAGGATGAAGATTTTGGAGCCAGGACCGATCGGTGATACCCGGCGAGATGAAGATAAGGTAGGAAGATCTTCAGGGGCTTAGTGTTAGGTTTATTTAAGGGGGGTTTGGGTTAGATTAGGGGTATGTGGGTGGTGGGTTGTAATGTTGGGGGGGGTATTGTATGTTTTTTTTTACAGGCAAAAGAGCTGAATTCTTTGGGGCATGCCCCAGAAAAGGTCCTTTTAAGGGCTGGTAAGGTAAAAGAGCTTTGAGCTTTTTTAATTTAGAATAGGGTAGGGCATTTTTTTTATTTTGGGGGGCTTTGTTATTTTATTAAGGGGCTTAGAGTAGGTGTAATTAGTTTAAAATTGTTGTAATATTTTTCTGATGTTTGTAAATATTTTTTTATTTTTTGTAACAGTTCTTTTTTATTTTTTGTACTTTAGTTAGTTTATTTAATTGTATTTATTTGTAGATATTGTATTTAATTAATGTATTGATAGTGTAGTGTTAGGTTTAATTGTAGGTAATTGTAGGTATTTTATTTAATTAATTTATTGATAGTGTAGTGTTAGGTTTAATTGTAACTTAGGTTAGGATTTATTTTACAGGTAATTTTGTAATTATTTTAACTATTTTAGCTATTAAATAGTTCTTAACTATTTAATAGCTATTGTACCTGGTTAAAATAAATACAAAGTCACCTGTAAAATAAATATAAATCCTAAAATAGCTATAATATAATTATAATTTATATTGTAGCTATATTAGGGTTTATTTTACAGGGAAGTATTTAGCTTTAAATAGGAATAATTTATTTAATAAGAGTTAATTTATTTCGTTAAATTTAAATTATATTTAAGTTAGGGGGGTGTTAGTTTTAGGGTTAGACTTAGCTTTAGGGGTTAATCCATTTATTACAGTAGCGGCGAGATTCGGTCGACAGATTAGGGGTTACTAATTGAAGTTAGGTGTCGGCGATGTTAGGGAGGGCAGATTAGGGGTTAATACTATTTATTATAGGGTTATTGAAGCGGGAGTGAGGCGGATTAGGGGTTAATAACTTTATTATAGTAGCAGTGCGGTCCGCTCGGTAGATTAGGGGTTAATAAGTGTAGGCAGGTGGAGGCGACGTTGAGGGGGGCAGATTAGGGGTTAATAAATATAATATAGGGGTTGGCGGTGTTAGGGTCAGCAGATTAGGGGTACATAGCTATAATGTAGGTGGCGGTGGTGTACAGAGCGGCAGATTAGGGGTTAATAATAATATGCAGGGGTCAGCGATAGCGGGGGCGGCAGATTAGGGGTTAATAAATATAATATAGGGGTCGGCGGTGTTAGGGGCAGCAGATTAGGGGTACATAGGGATAACGTAGTTGGCGGCAGTGTACGGAGCGGAAGATTAGGGGTTAAAAAATTTAAATATAGTGGCGGCGATGTGGGGGGACCTCGGTTTAGGGGTACATAGGTAGTTTATGGGTGTTAGTGTACTTTAGAGCACAGTAGTTAAGAGCTTTATAAACCGGCGTTAGCCCAGAAAGCTCTTAACTACTGACTTTATTCTGCGGCTGGAGTTTTGTCGTTAGATTTCTAACGCTCACTTCAGCCACGACTCTAAATACCGGCGTTAGAAAGATCCCATTGAAAAGATAGGATACGCAATTGACGTAAGGGGATCTGCGGTATGGAAAAGTCACGGCTGGAAAGTGAGCGTTAGACCCTTTCCTGACTGACTCCAAATACCGGCTGTAGCCCAAAACCAGCGTTAGGAGCCTCTAACGCTGGTTTTGACGGCTACCGCCCAACTCTAAATCTAGGCCTATGAGTCTTTACAGCAAAAAGTTAAACAAATAAATAAATAAAGATGTCACTTGACTCATTTGATACTTAGATGTATCGCTAGTGTTCATTTTAGGGCCTTGAACACAATCCACTACTATTGTTACTATTAGGGATGTGTTATGTAAGTGGGATGTGTGCTGCCTTTACAGGATAGAGGATTCTTTGGAGCCACTAAAACATATACGGCTAGATTTAGAGTTCTGCGGCCAAAGGGGTGCGTTAGCTACGCGTGTATTTTTCCCCCCGCACCTTTTAAATACCGCTGGTATTTAGAGTTCACAGAAGGGCTGCGTTAGGCTCCAAAAAGGGAGCCTAGAGCATAATTTACCGCCACTGCAACTCTAAATACCAGCGGTGCTTACTGACGCGGACAGCTTCAAAAACGTTCTCGTGCACGATTCCCCCATAGGAAACAATGGGGCAGTTTGGGCTGAAAAAAAACCTAACACCTGCAAAAAAGCAGCGTTCAGCTCCTAACGCAGCCCCATTGTTTCCTATGGGAAAACACTTCCTATGTCTGTACCTAACACCATAACATGTACCCCGAGTCTAAACACCCTTAACCTTAGACTTATTAACCCCTAATCTGCTGCCCCCGCTATCGCTGACCCCTGCATATTATTTTTAACCCCTAATCTGCCGCTCCGTACACCGCCGCAACCTACGTTATCCCTATGCACCCCTAATATGCTGCCCCTAACCCCCACCGACCCCTATATTATATTTATGAACCCCTAATCTGCCGCCCCCAACGTCGCCGCCACCTACCTACAATTATTAACCCCTAATCTGCCGACCGGACCTCACCGCTACTATAATAAAGTTATTAACCCCTAATCCGCCTCACTTCCGCCTCAAAAACCCTATAATAAATAGTATTAACCCCTAATCTGCCCTCCCTAACATCGCCGACACCTAACTTCAAGTATTAACCCCTAATCTCCGGACCTCGCCGCTACTCTAATAAATGTATTAACCCCTAAAGCTAAGTCTAACCCTAACACTAACACCCCCCTAAGTTAAATATAATTTAAATCTAACGAAATAAAATAAATCTTATTAAATAAATTATTCCTATTTAAAGATAAATACTTACCTGTAAAATAAACCCTAATATAGCTACAATATAAATAATAATTATATTATAGCTATCTACAATTATATCAACTAAACTAAATTACAAAAAACAAGCAAACACTAAATTACAAAAATAAAAAAAGATTACAAGAATTTTAAACTAATCACACCTACTCTAAGCCCCCTAAAAAAATAACAAAGCCCCCCAAAATAAAAAAATGCCATACCCTATTCTAAAATACAAATTGTAAAGCTCTTTTACCTTACCAGCCCTTAAAAGGGCCTTTTGCGGGGCATGCCCCAAAGAATTCTGCTCTTTTGCCTGTAAAAAACCCCCATACAATACCCCCCCAACTTTACAACCCACCACCCACATACCCCTAATCTAACCCAAACCCTCCTTAAATAAACCTAACACTAAGCCCCTGAAGATCTTCCTACCTTGTCTTCACCACGCCGGGTATCACCGATCCATCCAGAAGAGGGTCCGAAGTCTTCCTACTATCCGGCAAGAAGAGCTCCTCCAGAGGGTCCAAAGTCTTCATCCTATCCGGGCAGAAGAGGACATCCGGACCGGCAGACATCTTCATCCAAGCGGCATCTTCTATCTTCTTCCATCCGGCGCGGAGCGGGACCATCTTCAAGCAGCCGACGTGGAGCCATCCTTCTTCACTGACGGACTAACGACGAATGAAGGTTCCTTTAAGGGACGTCATCCAAGATGGTGTCCCTCGAATTCAGATTGGCTGATAGGATTCTATCAGCCAATCGGAATTAAGCTAGGAAAAATCTGATTGGCTGATTGAATCAGCAAGATTCAAGTTCATTCCGATTGGCTGATCCAATCAGCCAATCAGATTGAGCTCGCATTCTATTGGCTGTTCCGATCAGCCAATAGAATGCGAGCTCAATCTGATTGGCTGATCCAATCAGCCAATCGGATTGAACTTGAATCTGATTGGCTGATTCAATTAGCCAATCAGATTTTTCCTAGCTTAATTCCGATTGGCTGATAGAATCCTATCAGCCAATCGTAATTCGAGGGACGCCATCTTGGATGACGTCCCTTAAAGGAACCTTCATTCGTCGTTAGTCCGTCGGTGAAGAAGGATGGCTCCGCGTCGGCTGCTTGAAGATGGTCCCGCTACGCGCCGGATGGAAGAAGATAGAAGATGCCGCTTGGATGAAGATGTCTGCCAGTCCGGATGTCCTCTTCTGCCCGGATAGGATGAAGACTTTGGACCCTCTGGAGGAGCTCTTCTTGCCGGATAGTAGGAAGACTTCTGACCCTCTTCTGGATGGATCGGTGATACCTGGCATGGTGAAGACAAGGTAGGAAGATCTTCAGGGGCTTAGTGTTAGGTTTATTTAAGGGGGGTTTCAGTTAGATTAGGGGTATGTGGGTGGTGGGTTGTAATGTTGGGGAGGTATTGTATGTTTTTTTTACAGGCAAAAGAGCAGAATTCTTTGGGGCATGCCCCGCAAAAGGCCCTTTTAAGGGCTGGTAAGGTAAAAGAGCTTTACAATTTTTATTTTAGAATAGGGTATGGCATTTTTTTTATTTTGGGGGGCTTTGTTATTTTATTGTTGGGGGGGGTATTGTATGTGTTTTTTTTACAGGCAAAAGAGCTGAATTTCTTGGGGCATGCCCCGCAAAGGGCCCTGTTCAGGGCTGGTAAGTTAAAAGAGCTTTGAACTTTTTTAATTTAGAAAGGGATGGGCCATTTTTTATTTTGGGGGGCTTTGTTATTTTATTAGGGGGCTTAGAGTAGGTGTAATTAGTTTAAAATTCTTGTAATCTTTTTTTATTTTTTGTAATTTAGTGTTTTTTTTGTAATTTAGTGGGTTTTTTTTGTAATTTAGTTTAGTTGATATAATTGTAGATAATTGTAGATAGTTTATTTAATTTATTTATTGATAGTGTAGTGTTAGGTTTAATTGTAACTTAGGTTACGATTTATTTTACAGGTAATTTTGTAATTATTTTATCTAGGTAACTATTAAATAGTTATTAACTATTTAATAGCTATTGTACCTGGTTAAAATAAATACAAAGTTGCCTGTAAAATAAATATTAATCCTAAAATAGCTGTAATATAATTATTATTTATATTGTAGCTATATTAGGGTTTATTTTACAGGTAAGTATTTAACTTTAAATAGGAATAATTTATTTAATAAGATTTATTTTATTTCGTTAGATTTAAATTATATTTAATTTAGGGGGGTGTTAGTGTTAGGGTTAGACTTAGCTTTAGGGGTTAATAAATTTATTAGAGTAGTGACAAGGTCCGGTCGGCAGATTAAGGGTTAATACTTGAAATTAGGTGTCGGCGATGTTAGGGAGGGCAGATTAGGGGTTAATACTATTTATTATAGGGTTTTTGAGGCGGGAGTGAGGCGGATTAAGGGTTAATAACTTTATTATAGTAGCGGTGAGGTCCGGTCGGCAGATTAGGGGTTAATAATTGTAGGTAGGTAGCGGCGACGTTGGGGGGGCAGATTAGGGGTTAATAAATATTATGTAGGGGTCAGCGATGTTAGGGGCAGCAGATTAGGGGTACATAGGGATAATGTAGGTGGCGGCGGTGTGCGGTCGGCAGATTAGGGGTTAAAAAAATTTAATAGAGTGGCGGCGATGTGGGGGGGCCTCGGTTTAGGGGTACATAGGTAGTTTATGGGTGTTAGTGTACTTTAGAGCACAGTAGTTAAGAGCTTTATGAACCGGCGTTAACCCAGAAAGCTCTTAACTCCTGGCTTTTTTCTGCGGCTGGAGTCTTGTTGTTAGATTTCTAACGCTCACTTCAGCCAAGACTCTAAATACCAGCGTTAGAAAGATCCCATTGAAAAGATAGGATACACAATTGGCGTTAGGGGATCTGCGGTATGGAAAAGTCGCGGCTGGAAAGTGAGCGTTAGACCCTTTCATGACTGACTCTAAATACCAGCGGGCGGTAAAAACCAGCGTTAGGACCCCCTAACGCTGGTTTGGACGGCTAACGCAGAACTCTAAATCTAGGAGATAGGCTGCAAAAAGATTATTTTTATTTTTCCAAAATGGGGTCACATGTCTTGAAGTTAAAAATATCCCTGGTTCATAATTACGACAATGATGAAATGCAAAATTCAGTGGCATGTAACCATTTAGTGCCAGATTACAAGTGGAGAGCTAAATATCGCTTTTGTGAAAGCGATATTTTACTTCCACTGAGCAAAATCAGCACATGCTAATGTGCACTGTTAGTACAAGTTGACAGTAATGTGAATGCAAGCTCATGTTCGCATTGCTGGAATGCATTGCACTCACGAGAGCGCGCTTGGCATGATATCCTTGTGCAGCGATGACAACACATTTGTAAATATATACAGTCATGGCCAAAAAAATTGGCACCCCTGCATTTCTGTCAGATAATGCACCACTTTGCCCAGAAAATTGTTGCAATTACAAATGTTTAGGAATTCTCATATTTATTTATTTTGTTTGTATTGTATGACACAAAAAGTGGAGAAATAAAAGCTAAATCTGACACATTCCAGGCAAAACTCAAAAAATGGTCTGGACAAAATTATTGGCACCCTCAATTTAATATTTGGTAGCACATTCCTTGGAAAAAATAACTGAAATCAACTGCTTCCTGTAACCATCAATACATTTCTTACACCATTTTACTGGAAATTTGGACCACTCTTCTTTCACCAACTGCTCCAGGTCTCTCAGATTGGAAGGGTTCCTTTTCCAAGCTGCCGTTTTGAGATCTCTCCACAGGTGCTCTATTGGATTGAGATCTGGACTCATTGCTGGCCAGTTCAGTACTCCTCAGGGGTTTGTCTTAAACCATTTCAGGGTGCTTGTTGACGTGTGCTTTGGGTCATTGTCCTCCTGCTGTAAGTCCCATGACCTCTTATATAGACCCAACTTTCTGACACTGGGCCCTATATTGCACCACAGAATTCTTTGGTAGTTAAAGTAAGGTTTTTCCTGTTTTACATTAATCTTATTCTCTTCTAACTAATGAAGAGAGAGCGGTAGAGTCCATTAGCTCTTTTAGCCTTCAAAGAAATTCCCCTGGAGTCCAGTATTGCATGTATCACTATTTTTACTTTAATCACCTCCATTCTAAGGGTAAAGGCAACTGAAATTCAACAGACGGACTTTTCATTCAAATGTCTCCCTAGGTTAAACAGCAGGGAAATATTACTGCTCCTCTTCAGCCAAAACTACCTAGTGTCACTAGTGTTGCAATTGATCACCTATATTAAATAGATGTGTACCCTATTCCATGAGTGCCAACAGATTCCGCAGTGCTATACACATAGGCGGTATACAAGGTAGCAATAATAGGGATCAAATGGGTAGAGGGCCCTGCCTAGAGTCACACTGTTGTAGTCAGCTCTTGTGAAGGTGATCTGCAAGCAGTTGGGCTCTTAGGCTTACATTCTAACAGGGTTCATGGCCGATAGCAATGGAGGAGAGGAACTGGTATTAGGAAAGGTTAGTGTAGGTTGTATGCATCCCTGAACAGAAGAGTCTTTAGGGAGTGCTTGAAGCTTTCAATACTAGGTGAGAGACTTGTGGAGCGAGGCAGAGAGTTCCACAAGATAGAAGCCGGTCTGGAGAAGTCCTGTAAACGGGAATGTGAGGAGGTAACAAGAGTGGAGGAGAGTAGGAGGTTGTGAGCAGAGCAAAGGGGACGGGAGAGAGAGTATCTGGAGACAAGGTCTGAGATATAGAGGGGAGCAGTGCAGTTGAGGGCTTTGTGTGTCAGTCAGAATTTTGTGTTTAATCCTAGAGGCAAGAGGAAGCCAGTGAAGGGATTGGCAGAGAGGTGCAGCAGATAAAGAGTGATGTGTAAAGAAGATAAGCCTGGCAGAGGCGTTCATTATGGATAGCTTCCTCCTATTGAGCCTTCCTAGGTATGCCTTTTAACAAAGGATACCAAAATAGCTAAGCAAATAAGATAATAGACGTAAATTGCTTAAAATTGTATGTTGTAAACGAATCAGCGAAGGAAAATATTGGGTTTCATGTCCCTTTTAATACTGGCTTCTATATTTTTGTGATTATTAGATATGTACATGATCGAAAAATTTGTTTCAGTTCGGTTCGGATTGATTCGGATTTTTTTGAATTTCGGTTCGGATCGATTCGAATTCGGCAAAATTTGAATGAATTCGTTTCGGATTTATTCGGATTCGAATAAATTCGGCTGAATTCGGTTCGATTTGGTTTGGTTCGGTTCCAAAATTCGGAATTTCGGTATGTGTTAGGTGGGATATGCTGTGTATTAGACTAGTATTATGTACTGTATACCCATAGCAGAGTGATATAACCTAAAACCTAATATACTGTACAATACTAGTGTAATAAACGGCAATCCGAATCTACAGAATAAAGTCAGTAGTTAAGAGCTTTATGGGCTAACACCGGAATATAAAGCTCTTAGCTACAGTGCTACAAAGTACACTAACACCCATAAACTACCTATGAACCACTAAACCAAGGCCCCCCCACATCGCAAACACTATCATAAAATTATTTAACCCCTAATCTGCCAACCGGACACCGCCGCCACCTACATTATAGCTATGAACCCCTAATCTGCTGTCCCTAACATCGTCGACACCTACATTAAAGTTATTAACCCCTAATCTGCCCCCCCAACGTCGCTGCAACCTAACTACAAGTATTAACCCCTAATCTGCCGACCAGACATCACCGCCACTATAATAAATGTATTAACCCCTTAACCGCCGCACTCCCGCCTCACAAACACTATAATACATTTTATTAACCCCTAATCTGCCCCCCCCCACATCGCCGCAACCTAACTACAAGTATTAACCCCTAATCTGCCGACCGGACCTCGCCGCCACTATAATAAATGTATTAACCCCTAAACCGCTGCACTCCCGCCTCACAAACACTATAATACATTTTATTAACCCCTAATCTTCCCCCCCCCCACATCGCCGCAACCTAACTACAAGTATTAACCCCTAATCTGCTGACCGGACATCGCCGCCATGATAATAAATGTATTAACCCCTAAACCGCCGCACTCCCGCCTCGCAAACACTATAATAAATTTTATTAACCCTTAATCTGCCCTCCCTAACATCGCCGCCACCTACCTACAATAATTAACCCCTAATCTCCCGCCCCCAACGTCGCCGCTACTATAATAAAGTTATTAACCCCTAAACCTAACCCTAACCCTAACACCCCCCTAACATAAATATAATTTAAATAAAACTAAATAAATTTACTATAATTAAATAAATTAATCCTATTTAAAACTAAATACTTACCTAGAAAATAAACCCTAATATAGATACAATATAACTAATAGTTACATTGTAGCTATTTTAGGATTTATATTTATTTTACAGGCAACTTTGTATTTATTTTAACTAGGTACAATAGTTATTAAATAGTTATTAACTACCTAGCTAAAATAAATACAAATTTACCTGTAAAATAAATACTAACCTAAGTTACAAATACACCTAACACTACACTATCATTAAATTAATTAAATAAATTAATCCTATTTAAAACTAAATACTTACCTGTAAAATAAACCTTAATATAGCTACAATATAACTAATAGTTACATTGTAGTTATTTTAGGATTGATATTTATTTTACAGGCAACTTTGTATTTATTTTAACTAGGTAAAATAGCTATTAAATAGTTATTAACTATTTAATAGCTACCTAGCTAAAATAAATACAAATTTACCTGTAAAATAAATCCTAACCTAAGTTACAATTAAACCTAACACTACACTATCATTAAATAAATTAACTACAAGTACCTACAATTAAATATGCTCTACGCTCCTTTTTTGGAGCCTAACGCAGCCATTCTGTGAACTCTAAATACCAGCGGTATTTAAAAGGTGCGGCCAGAAAAAAGCCAGCGTTAGCTACGCACCCCTTTGGCCGCAGAACTCTAAATCTAGGCGTTATATAGCTACAGTATAACTATTAGTTACATTGTAGCTATTTTAGGATTTATATTTATTTTACAGGCAACTTTGTATTTATTTTAACTAGGTACAATAGCTATTAAATAGTTAATAACTATTTAATAGCTACCTAATTTAAATAATTACAAAATTACCTGTAAAATAAATCCTAACCTAAGTTACAATTAAACCTAACACTACACTATCATTAAATAAATTAAATAAATTAACTACAAGTAACTACAATTAAATACAATTAAATAAACTAAACTAAAGTACAAAAAAAACACTAAATTACAAAAAATAAAAAAGCATTACAAGAATTTTAAGCTAATTACACCTACTCTAAGCCCCCCTAATAAAATAACAAAGCCCCCCAAAATAAAAAAAAATCCCTACCCTAATCTAAATTACAAAAGTTAACAGCTCTATTACCTTACCAGCCCTTAAAAGGGCTTTTTGCAGGGCATGCCCCAAAGTAATCAGCTCTTTTGTCTGTAAAAACCCCCACAATACCACCCCCCAACATTACAACCCACCACCCACATACCCCTACTATAACCCAAACCCCCCTTAAATAAACCTAACACTACCCCCTGAAGATCTCCCTACCTTGAGTCGTGTTCACCCAGCCGGGCCGAAAACTTCATCCGATGGGGCAGAAGAGGACATCCAGACCGGCAGAAGTCTTCATCCAAGCGGGTCAAGAAGAGGTCTTCCATCCATCAGAAGTCTTCATCCAGGCGGCATCTTCTATCTTCATCCATTCGGAGCGGAGCGGCAGCATCCTGAAGACATCCAACGCGGGGCATCCTCTTCTTTCTTGATCCGATGACTAAATGACGGTACCTTTAAGTGACGTCATCCAAGATGGCGTCCCTTGAATTCCGATTGGCTGATCGGAACAGCCAATAGAATGAGAAGTCAATCTGATTGACTGATTGGATCAGCCAATCAGATTGAACTTCAATCTGATTGGCTGATTGAATCAGCCAATCAGATTTTTCCTACCTTAATTCCGATTGGCTGATAGAATCCTATCAGCCAATTGGAATTCAAGGGACGCCATCTTGGATGACGTCACTTAAAGGTACCATCATTTAGTCGTCGGATCAAGAAAGAAGAGGATGCTCCACGTTGGATGTCTTCAGGATGCTGCCGCTCCGCTCCGGATGGATGAAGATAGAAGCTGGCTGCGTCCTTAAGCACTGCTGGTATCGAGAGTTGAAGTTTCGTTAAATATGCTCTACGCTCCTTTTTTGGAGCCTAACGCAGCCATTCTGTGAACTCTAAATACCAGCGGTATTTAAAAGGTGCGGCCAGAAAAAAGCCAGCGTTAGCTACGCACCCCTTTGGCCGCAGAACTCTAAATCTAGGCGTTATATAGCTACAGTATAACTATTAGTTACATTGTAGCTATTTTAGGATTTATATTTATTTTACAGGCAACTTTGTATTTATTTTAACTAGGTACAATAGCTATTAAATAGTTAATAACTATTTAATAGCTACCTAATTTAAATAATTACAAAATTACCTGTAAAATAAATCCTAACCTAAGTTACAATTAAACCTAACACTACACTATCATTAAATAAATTAAATAAATTAACTACAAGTAACTACAATTAAATACAATTAAATAAACTAAACTAAAGTACAAAAAAAACACTAAATTACAAAAAATAAAAAAGCATTACAAGAATTTTAAGCTAATTACACCTACTCTAAGCCCCCCTAATAAAATAACAAAGCCCCCCAAAATAAAAAAAAATCCCTACCCTAATCTAAATTACAAAAGTTAACAGCTCTATTACCTTACCAGCCCTTAAAAGGGCTTTTTGCGGGGCATGCCCCAAAGTAATCAGCTCTTTTGCCTGTAAAAAAACCCACAATACCACCCCCCAACATTACAACCCACCACCCACATACCCCTACTATAACCCAAACCCCCCTTAAATAAACCTAACACTACCCCCTGAAGATCTCCCTACCTTAAGTCGTGTTCACCCAGCCGGGCCGAAGTCTTCATCCGATGGGGCAGAAGAGGACATCCAGACCGGCAGAAGTCTTCATCCAAGCGGGTCAAGAAGAGGTCTTCCATCCATCAGAAGTCTTCATCCAGGCGGCATCTTCTATCTTCATCCATCCGGAGCGGAGCGGCAGCATCCTGAAGACATCCAACGCAGAGCATCCTCTTCTTTCTTGATCCAACGACTAAATGACGGTACCTTTAAGCGACGTCATCCAACATGGCGTCCCTTAAATTCCGATTGGCTGATCAGAACAGCCAATAGAATGCGAAGTCAATCTGATTGACTGATTGGATCAGCCAATCAGATTGAACTTCAATCTGATTGGCTGATTGAATCAGCCAATCAGATTTTTCCTACCTTAATTCCGATTGGCTGATAGAATCCTATCAGCCAATCGGAATTCAAGGGACGCCATCTTGGATGAAGTCACTTAAAGGTACCGTCATTTAGTCGTCGGATCAAGAAAGAAGAGGATGCTCCGCGTTGGATGTCTTCAGGATGCTGCCGCTCCGCTCCGGATGGATGAAGATAGAAGCTGGCTGCGTCCTTAAGCACCGCTGGTATCGAGAGTTGAAGTTTCGTTAAATATGCTCTACGCTCCTTTTTTGGAGCCTAACGCAGCCATTCTGTGAACTCTAAATACCAGCGGTATTTAAAAGGTGCGGCCAGAAAAAAGCCAGCGTTAGCTACGCACCCCTTTGGCCGCAGAACTCTAAATGTAGGCGTTATACAGCTACAGTATAACTATTAGTTACATTGTAGCTATTTTAGGATTTATATTTATTTTACAGGCAACTTTGTATTTATTTTAACTAGGTACAATAGCTATTAAATAGTTAATAACTATTTAATAGCTACCTAATTTAAATAATTACAAAATTACCTGTAAAATAAATCCTTACCTAAGTTACAATTAAACCTAACACTACACTATCATTAAATAAATTAAATAAATTAACTACAAGTAACTACAATTAAATACAATTAAATAAACTAAACTAAAGTACAAAAAACCCCACTAAATTACAAAAAATAAAAAAGCATTACAAGAATTTTAAGCTAATTACACCTACTCTAAGCCCCCCTAATAAAATAACCTTGGCTAATTGGCTGGAATCAGCCAATCAGAATCAAGTTCAATCCGATTGGCTGATCCAATCAGCCAATCAGATTGAGCTTTCATTCTATTGGCTGATTGGAACAGCCAATAGAATGCGAGCTCAATCTGATTGGCTGATTGGATCAGCCAATCGGATTGAACTTGAATCTGGCTGATTCAATCAGCCAATCAGATTTTTTCTACCTTAATTCTGATTGGCTGATAGAATCCTATCAGCCAATCGGAATTCGAGGGACGCCATCTTGGATGACGTCATTTAAAGGAACCGTCATTCGGCGAGTAGGCGTCGCTTGAAGAGGATGTTTCGCGTCGGTTGGAAAGAAGATGGCTCCGCTCCAGAAGAAAGAAGATTGAAGATGCGGCTTGATAGAAGACTTCATCCCGATGATGGACTTCCGACTTCAGCCCGATGATGGATTTCTTCAGCCGCCACTTGGATCCAGACTTCAGCCCGAGGATGGACGTCACTCTTCAGCCCCCCGCTTGGGCTTGGATCAACACTTCCGAGGACCGATCGGTGAACCTGGTATGGTGAAGATAAGGTAGGAAGATCTTCAGGGGCTTAGTGTTAGGTTTATTTAAGGGGGGTTTGGGTTAGATTAGGGGTATGTGGGTGGTGGGTTGTAATGTTGGGGGGGGTATTGTATGTGTTTTTTTTACAGGCAAAAGAGCTGAATTTCTTGGGGCATGCCCCGCAAAGGGCCCTGTTCAGGGCTGGTAAGTTAAAAGAGCTTTGAACTTTTTTAATTTAGAAAGGGATGGGCCATTTTTTATTTTGGGGGGCTTTGTTATTTTATTAGGGGGCTTAGAGTAGGTGTAATTAGTTTAAAATTGTTGTAATATTTTTCTAATGTTTGTAAATATTTTTTTATTTTTTGTAACTTAGTTCTTTTTTATTTTTTGTACTTTAGTTAGTTTATTTCATTGTAGTTATTTTATTTAAATAATTTATTGATAGTGTAGTGTTAGGTTTAATTGTAGATAATTGTAGGTATTGTATTTAATTAATTTATTGATAGTGTAGTGTTAGGTTTAATTGTAGATAATTGTAGGTATTGTATTTAATTAATTTATTGATAGTGTAGTGTTAGGTTTAATTGTAGATAATTGTAGGTAGTTTATTTAATTAATTTATTGATAGTGTAGTGTTAGGTTTAATTGTAACTTAGGATTTATTTTACAGGTAATTTTGTAATTATTTTAACTATTTTAGCTATTAAATAGTTCTTAACTATTTAATAGCTATTGTACCTGGTTAAAATAAATACAAAGTCACCTGTAAAATAAATATTAATCCTAAAATAGCTATAATATAATTATAATTTATGTTGTAGCTATATTCGGGTTTATTTTAAAGGTAAGTATTTAGCTTTAAATAGGAATAATTTATTTAATAAGAGTTAATTTATTTCGTTAGAATAAAATTATATTTAACTTTTAATTTAGGGGGGTGTTAGGGTTAGGGTTAAAATTAGCTTTAGGGGTTAAAAAATTTATTTGAGTAGCGGTGAGCTCCGATCGGCAGATTAGGGGTTAATACTTGAAGTTAGGTGTCGGCGATGTTAGGGAGGGCAGATTAGGGGTTAATACTATTTATTATAGGGTTATTGAGGCGGATTAGGGGTTAATAACTTTATTATAGTAGTGGTGAGATCCGCTCGGCAGATTAGGGGTTAATAAGTATAGGCAGGTGGAGGCGACGTTGAGGGGGGCAGGTTAGGGGTTAATAAATATAATATAGGGGTCGGCAGTGTTAGGGGCAGCAGATTAGGGGTACATAAGTATAACGTAGGTGGCGGTCGGCAGATTAGGGGTTAAAAAAATTTAATAGAGTGGCGGCGATGTGGGGGGACCTCGGTTTAGGGGTACATAGGTAGTTTATGGGTGTTAGTGTACTTTAGAGTACAGTAGTTAGGAGCTTTATAAACTGGCGTTAGCCCAGAAAGCTCTTAACTACTGACTTTTTTCTGCGGCTGGAGTTTTGTCGTTAGATTTCTAACGCTCACTTCAGCCACGACTCTAAATACCGGCGTTAGAAAGATCCCATTGAAAAGATAGGATACGCAATTGACGTAAGGGGATCTGCGGTATGGAAAAGTCGCGGCTGGAAAGTGAGCGTTAGACCCTTTCCTGACTGACTCCAAATACCGGCTGTAGCCCAAAACCAGCGTTAGGAGCCTCTAACGCTGGTTTTGACGGCTACCGCCCAACTCTAAATCTAGGCCTTAGGGTTTATTTTACAGGTAAGTATTTAGTTTTAAATAGGATTAATTTTATTTATTTAATTAATTTAATGATAGTGTAGTGTTAGGTGTAATTGTAACTTAGGTTAGGATTTATTTTACAGGTAAGTTTGTATTTATTTTAACTAGGAAATTATTAAATAGTTAATAACTATTTAATAACTATTGTACCTAGTTAAAATAAATACCAAGTTGCCTGTAAAATAAATATAAATCCTAAAATAGCTACAATGTAACTATTAGTTATATTGTAGCTATATTAGGGTTTATTTTACAGGTAAGTATTTAGTTTTTAAATAGGATTAATTTATTTAATTATAGTAAATTTATTTTGTTTTATTTAAATTATATTTAAGTTAGGGGGGTGTTAGGGTTAGACTTAGTTTTAGTGGTTAATAACTTTATTATAGTAGCAGCGACGTTGGGGGCGGGAGATTAGGGGTTAATAATTGTAGGTAGGTGGTGGCGATGTTAGGGAGGGCAGATTATGGGTTAATACAATTTATTATAGTGTTTGTGAGGTGGGAGCGCGGCGGTTTAGGGGTTAATACATTTATTAATCATGGCGGCAATGTCCAGTTGGCAGATTAAGGGTTAATACTTGTAGTTAGGTTGCGGCGACGTTGGGGGGGGGCAGATTAGGGGTTAATGACATTTATTATAGTGTTTGTGAGGCGGGAGTGCGACGGTTTAGTGGTTAATACATTTATTATAGTGGCGGCGAGGTCCAGTTGGCAGATTAGGGGTTAATACTTGTAGTTAGGTTGCAGCGACGTTGGGGGGGGGCAGATTAGGCGTTAATAAAATGTATTATAGTGTTTGCGAGGCGGGATTGCGGCGGTTTAGGGGTTAATACATTTATTATAGTGGCGGCGAGGTCCGGTCGGCAGATTAGGGGTTAATACTTGTAGTTAGGTTGCCGCGACATTGGGGGGGGGGGCAGATTAGGGGTTAATAAATATTATGCAGGTGTCGGCGATGTTGGGGGCAGCAGATTAGGGGTTCATAGGGATAATGTAGGTGGCGGCAGTGTCCGGAGCGGCAGATTAGGGGTTAATAGTATAATGCAGGTGTCAGCGATAGCGGGGGCGGCAGATTAGGGGTTAATAAGTGTTAGATTAGGGGTGTTTAGACTCGGGGTTCATGTTAGGGTGTTAGGTGTAGACTTAGTGTTTCCCCATAGGAAACAATGGGGCTGCGTTAAGAGCTGAACGCTGTTTTTTTTCAGCCGAAACCGCCCCATTGTTTCCTATGGGGGAATGCCGAATTTACCGAACTAATTTTATATGGTAGATTCGGCAGCTAATTCAGATTCATTAGGTAGATTCGGAAGTATTTTAATTCGGAAATTCAAATCGATCCGAATCTCCAAATTTACCGAATTTTCTGAATTTCCGAATCAATCCGAAACGAATCGCACATGTCTAGTGATTATCACACTTACATAAGGGTAGTGTCAAACAAGAAAGGATCCATAGACTGTTTTAAAAATTCCTACGTCAGGCTGGGGCTTTATATGATGTCCAAGTAATGATCACTCTATTGCTCTGTAGATAGCCAAGGACAAAGTAATATAGGTACATGAGAAATAAGTAATACAGGGAGTGCAGAATTATTAGGCAAGTTGTATTTTTGAGGATTAATTTTATTATTGAACAATAACCATGTTCTTAATGAACCCAAAAAACTCATTAATATCAAAGCTGAATAGTTTTGGAAGTAGTTTTTAGTTTGTTTTTAGTTATAGCTATTTTAGGGGGATATCTGTGTGTGCAGGTGACTATTACTGTGCATAATTATTAGGCAACTTAACAAAAAACAAATATATACCCATTTCAATTATTTATTTTTACCAGTGAAACCAATATAACATCTCAGCATTCACAAATATACATTTCTAACATTCAAAAACAAAACAAAAACAAATCAGTGACCAATATAGCCACCTTTCTTTGCAAGGACACTCAAAAGCCTGCCATCCATGGATTATGTCAGTGTTTTGATCTGTTCACCATCAACATTGCGTGCAGCAGCAACCACAGCCTCCCAGACACTGTTCAGAGAGGTGTACTGTTTTCCCTCCTTGTAAATCTCACATTTGATGATGGACCACAGGTTCTCAATGGGGTTCAGATCAGGTGAACAAGGAAGCCATGTCATTAGATTTTCTTCTTTTATACCCTTTCTTGCCAGCCACGCTGTGGAGTACTTGGACGCGTGTGATGGAGCATTGTCCTGCATGAAAATCATATTTTTCTTGAAGGATGCAGACTTCTTCCTGTACCACTGCTTGAAGAAGGTGTCTTCCAGAAACTGGCAGTAGGACTGGGAGTTGAGCTTGACTCCATCCTCAACCCGAAAAGGCCCCACAAGCTCATCTTTGATGATACCAGCCCAAACCAGTACTCCACCTCCACCTTGCTGGCGTCTGAGTCAGACTGGAGCTCTCTGCCCTTTACCAATCCAGCCACAGGCCCATCCATCTGGCCCATCAAGACTCACTCTCATTTCATCAGTCCATAAAACCTTAGAAAAATCAGTCTTGAGATATTTCTTGGCCCAGTCTTGACGTTTCAGCTTGTGTGTCTTGTTCAGTGGTGGTCGTCTTTCAGCATTTCTTACCCTGGCCATGTCTCTGAGTATTGCACACCTCGTGCTTTTGGGCACTCCAGTGATTTGCAGCTCTGAAATATGGCCAAACTGGTGGCAAGTGACATCTTGGCAGCTGCACGCTTGACTTTTCTCAGTTCATGGGTTATTTTGCGCCTTGGTTTTTCCACACGCTTCTTGCGACCCTGTTGACTATTTTGAATGAAACGCTTGATTGTTCGATGATCACGCTTCAGAAGCTTTGCAATTTTAAGAGTGCTGCATCCCTCTGCAAGATATCTCACTATTTTTTACTTTTCTGAGCCTGTCAAGTCCTTCTTTTGACCCATTTTGCCAAAGGAAAGGAAGTTGCCTAACAATTATGCACACCTGATATAGGGTGTCGATGTCATTAGACCACACCCCTTCTCATTACGGAGATGCACATCACCTAATATGCTTAATTGGTAGTAGGCTTTCGAGCCTATACAGCTTGGAGTAAGACAACATGCATAAAGAGGATGATGTGGTCATAATACTAATTTGCCTAATAATTCTGCACACAGTGTATAGGTACATGAGACGTTAATGAAGACACAGCAGAACTGAATATGCTGGTAGGACAACACTAGGCTGGTCACCAGATTTTTGTGAAGGCAGGCCAAGCTGAAGAACCTGATGATACATCTGCCAGAAGAGCACTTGATGAAACAGGAATTGAAGGTCAAAAATGTTTCAAGGTCAGCTAAAGAGTATCAGTCAGGTGGTATCAGAGGATGAGACAAGGGATACCACAAGGCTAAAACCAGGTTTTGCCAAACAGCCAGATGAGGTATAGAGGATAAGGCAAGCTCAAAGTCCAAATACAAGTCAACAATGAGAATCAGAACTGGAATAAGCACACCGAGTTGAAGTACAAGAAAAATAGTGTAACAACTTCATTCCAATGATGTGGCAGATAAAACAGGGAACAATTGATGCCGCTAAGTCTCAGGTAAACAAAAACTGTGGCATGACAGTTAACTAATATCCTAGACATTGAGCAAGGAGATTTGCACCCGCACCCACACCCACCCATCATCACAGTTGCAAGTTATGGGTTAATTAACATGAAATGTAAACATTTTCTTTCATGATTCATATAGAGTATGTGATATTAAACAACTTTCCAATGTATTTCTATTATCTAATTTTTTTGTTCCCTTGGTATCTTTTGTTGAAAAGAATTCCTAGGTAGGCTGAGGAGCTGCTGATTGTTGGCTGCACATATATGCCTCATGATTGACCCAACCAATGTATTCAGCTAGCTCATAGTAGTGCATTGCTGCTGCTTAAGCAAAGAAACCTAAGAGAATGAAGCAAATTAGATAATAGAAGTAAAATGGAAAGCTGCTGAAAATAGTTTTCTCTGTATGAATCAAAGGCATTTTTGGGGTTTCATGTCCCTTTAAAGGGACATAAAACCCATTTTTCTTTCTTTCATGATTTAGATAGAACATCAAATTTTAAACAACTTTTTAATTTACTTCTATTATCATATTTTCTTCGTTTTCTTGTTATTTTTATTTGAAAAGCAGAAATGTAAGCTCAAGCGTGTGCACGTGTCTGCAGCACTATATAGCAGCAGTTTTCCAACAATGTTATACATTAGCAGGGGCACTAGATGGCAGCACTATTTCCTGTCATGTAGGGCTTCAGGCATGGGCACGCTACCTACCTAGGTATCTCTTCAACAAAGAATAACATGAGAATGAAATACATTTGATAATAGAAGTAAATTGTAAACTTTTTAAAAATTGTATTCTCTATCTGAATCATAAAATAATTTTTTGGGGTTTAATGTCCATTTAAGCTCAGTTTTAATCAATAAAGCAGCACCTCTTTAATAAATGTTCTATTATGAAGGATATCATCATCACCAAAATGCCTTCAAAACCTTAAAGATTAAACTTGATAAAAAATAAATAAATCTCGCCCCACATCCCCTAGAAGCATTGCAGATGCGATTTAATCCTTTGGTTTGTTTTTCATAGAGAGTTAGATTGTGATAGATATTTTGTTGTGATTATTTTATAGATTTTATAAACAATAATGAAAACTGGAGCTGATGCTATTAAAAATGAATAAATTATGAGTAATTATACTTAGCTATTTGCTTCCAGATTCCAAATTTTCTATAGTTTATTAAACAAAATGCTTAGAGTGCATCATGAGTCCCTGGTGATATATGAACTGATTCATTTGAAACTTTCTTCTAGTTAAATTATTTCAAAGACTTCAATAAATGATGAGGTATATTCTAAATGTAATTATTTTATAAGAAAAAGATTAAAGGGCCTTTTGAAAGATTTTGAAAACTATATAAATGGCTAAGCTATAAAAAGATAAAAACAAAGTTATTTTTCAAAACTGTAGTTAATTGCATACATTGTATATCCGTTACCTATTCATTTCTACATTAAAAGGACAGTTAACTTTGTACAGAACATGGACTTTTAAACATACTTTCACGTTTTCTTTTGGTATTAATTTTGCTTATTTCTCTTTTTGTATCCTTTGTTAAAAGACATACTATTCATATGGTAAATCACTTGAAAGTGATGCAACATAACTGTAAAAAGCTGAAAAGAAAATATCACCTGAGCATCTCTATATTAAGGTAATGCTTTGCCTTTGCTGTGATCTCATGAAGCTTCACTCAAATCTCATGAGATTTCATAGAACTTACTTAAACTGAAGAGGAAAATAACATGACTGTGCCTGCACATGACATATGAGTATAACTTAGAGGAGAGAAGGGAAAGAGGTGATATGATGGCAACTTTCAAGTACATTAAAGGGCTTAGCAAAACTAAGGCTGTGGGTATTTTACATAAAATGGAAAATTCATGAATAAGGGGTCATGATCTGAAGCTAAAGGGTAGTAGATTCAGAAGTAATTTGAGGAAGAACTTCTTTACAGAAACAGTGATTGATTTATGGAATAAACTTCCTCAAGAGGTGGTAATGACAAACACTGTGGGGGACTTTAAAAATGCCTGGGACAAGCAAAAGGCTATCTTACGAACTAGATATGTTTATACTTTTAGGTAATATCGGGCAGACTGCTGGGTCTAGGGCTCTTATCTGCCGTCAATATCTATGTTTCTGTTTCTATATGCACACTCCCTAGCTAGTCCTGGGACAAGAATCCTGACTGGCTGCTTAAAATTTCTTTACAGAGGGGTGTGAATACTTAAGAAATTTGAGGCAAAATATCTTCCTTTCTTTTACATAGAGATGATCAGGTGATATTTTCTAGTCCCCTTTTTACAGTTATGGTGCATCACTATGTGCTTCAACATGTGGGTATATTTTCCCTTTAAAGAGTAATCATTGGAGGGTGCACATGTCTTTAGCCATCTGGCAGCAGTGTTTGCAACTAGTTTATAGTAATGTTATACATATGTGCAAACACTGCTGCCATAGAGTCCTAAAGACAAGGCCATGCTCCATGTATCCTTTACTCTTCAACAAAGGATACCAAAATAACATAGCAAATTTGATAGTAGAAGTAAAATGGAAAGATGTTTAAAATTGCATGCTCTATCTGAATCATAAGAGCCTAATTTTGACATTGCTTTGTCTTTAAAGTGATGGTAAATCCTAGCGTTTGTGAAATGCTAGGAGTTATCATTGGAACAAATAAAGGGAACTATCATGAAATAAAAAATATTTCATGCTGAAAGCTTCTATTGGTTAAGGTGGAAAAGTCACCTCTGCCAGATAGCGAAAATAGCGTTCTGCCGGTGGGCTTGGAACAAATAAAGGAGCTTTCAGCATTTAGTATTTTATACTTCATGAATGAAAGTCCCCTTTATTTGTTCCTATGGTAAATCCTAGCATTTCAGAAATCCTAGGGTTTACCATTACTTTGTTACTTTAAATTACCATCGTACAGTTTGGCATTTAAATGCACCATTTTCTTTATTTCTATTACACACACCTATATTATGAGCAATGGGAGAATAACGTTTGGAAGCAGAATAGGCAGATTGACTTTGAAACAAGAAATGCAGTCTTGCAGAATTAAAGTGTGTATATTTGAAGAATGAAAATTGGTCTGAGAATTTGGATACTGACCCAATCAGTTGGTAAATGGCAACAATATTTAGGTGTATGCAGAGATGGCTAAAACATATGTCAATGGTGCAGAATGAGAGAAATCGACTAGCAGATTTAAACAGTGAAAAGAAAAGCTGGAGGAGTGATATCAGTACACTTCCAGACTGATTCCTGGCAGAGAGGTGAAGCTGAAATATATATATAACTCACCATTTTATTATTATTATTATTCTTTATTTATAAAGCGCCAACAGATTCCGCAGCGCTGTTCATAGGTAACAAAGATAAAAGGACAGTACAATATGAGACACCAGACAAAATTTAACAAACAAATACAGGAGGAATTGGGAGCCCTGTTCCCGTGGGAACTTACAATCTAAATGGGTAGGAGGGTGAGAAACAGGAGGTGGGGACTGCAAAGGTGGGAAAGGTGGGAATCACCATATTGGAGAGCAGCTGAAAAGGTGGTGTTAGATTCTGAGCCTGTTTTTATTTTTTTATTTTTATATTACCAGGTTAAAGGTTAAAAGACCTACAAATTATAAGAATACACTATGTGGCCGATTTATCAAAGGTCGAATGGCCCCTGATGCCGTTTCCGAGCAAGCATTCAGGCTCACCAGTAACAGCAGTTATGAAACAGCGGTCTTAAGACCACTGCTCCTTAAGTAGTCCGCCGCCTCTGAGGCTGCAGACATCAATCCGCCCAATTGTGTATGATCGGGTTGATTGCCACCCCCTGCTAGTTTACTAGATAATAAAAAAAAAAAGTACTTATAAGTAGCACTCTTGCCTAAGACAAAAAATATTAAAAAATGTGCTTTAGCAACCTACAATGACTCAATGAGAGATGTAAGTATATACACAAGTGTTTAATACAACATAACATGAATAAGATATAGGGGCCGATTTATCAATGTCTGTCCGACATGATACGCTGTAGCGTATCATGTCTGACAGACATCGCTAAATGCCAACAGCATACGCTGTCAGCATTTAACATTGCACAAGCAGTTCACCAGAACTGCTTGTGCAATGTCGCCCCCTGCAGGGGGTGTCAATCAGCCTGATCGTATAGGATTGGGTGGATTGCAGACCGCAGCCTCAGAGGCGGCTGACCAGTTATGGAGCAGCGGTCTTAACCTGAAGGCTCGCGTTAAAACAGGGGCCTCAAGCTCCATTCGTAGCTTGATCATTCGGCCCCATAGTGTGTATTACAATCACATATGAGCCATTCCCTTAATCATGTAATAAACTGAATTAATCCTCAGAGTTCCTCTCTGAGCCATTCCCTTAATCATGTAATAAACTGAATTAATCGTCAGAGTTCATTTCAAAGGTCTCTTTTTTTGAGGAATTCGATAATCCAGTTGCCTAAGACACTGAGTTAGAAGAACACTGCATTCACTCCAAAGCACGCTCTGTGTAGAGCAGTTTGCAGCTTAGCTGCAATGGACAACGGCTTCCATAGTAATGCTGTTCTCATATAAACAAACACTTGGTGCTAAAAAGCCAATAATAGTGTGTCACACTCGGCTACTAACTTACCTCGCAAACCCCCGCCAGCTATGGACAATACAACTCAGGGGTCGCCCTTCTCAAATGTAGTTGGCATAGCGGTATGAACCACCAACCCAAATCACAGAGAAGCTAGAGTGCTTCCAGTTTGCTAACCCCAAGATGAATGCTGAGCCTCTTTACAGAGTGCGGATCCCTGCTTGCGAGAAGTATTCAAGCCTAATGCACCTCTGTTTTCAATAATCCTCATCTTTAGAAAGATGGTACAAGAAGGGAAATTGCAGATCTGAGCCAACGATAGTTTCACCTTCTGGCTTTGTCAGGGCTTATGATTTTGCTCACACTTGCTCCAGTTTTAATAGCAACTCTGTTGCCGTCCCCTGGAAATTTTTGTTCCTTTTGTGTCTATTCAATGATAGAAATCACTCTTTCTCTAGTTAGGTGTATCCAGTCCACGGATCATCCATTACTTATGGGATATTCTCACTCCCAACAGGAAGTTGCAAGAGGACCCACAGCAAAGCTGTTATATAGCTCCTCCCCTCACTACCATATCCAGTCATTCTCTTGCAACTCTCAACGCGCATGGAAGTAGTAAGAGGAAAGTGGTGAAAAATAGTTAGTTTATTAACTTCAATCAAAAGTTTGTTATTTTAAATAGTACTGGAGTTGTGCTATTTGTTCTCAGGCAAAGATAGAAGAAGAATTTGCCTGAGTTTTCTATGATCTTAGCAGGTTGTAACTAAGATCCATTGCTGTTCTCATACATGTCTGAGGAGTGAGGTTACTTCAGGGGGAGAATGGCGTGGAGTTTATTCTGCTATCAGGTATGTGCAGTTATGATGTTTTTCTAGGATTGGAAATGCTAGAAAATGCTGCTGATTCCTGATAAATGTAAGTTAAGCCTGAATACAGTGATTTAATAACGACTGGTATCATGCTTATTCCTAGGGGTAATACCCTCATAGATATGCTATATAAAACGTTTGCTGGCATGTTTAATCATTTTTTATATATGCTTGGTGATAAAACTTATTGGGGCCTAATTTTTTCCACATGGCTGGCTATATTTTTGCCTAGAAACAGTTTCCTGAGGCTTTCCACTGCTGTAATATGAGTGGGAGGGGCCTATTTTAGCGCTTTTTTGCGCAGTTATAATTACAGACTGAGACATCCAGTTTTCCTCAAGAGTCCCCTGCATGCTACAGGACATCTCTAAAGAGCCTAAAAACGTTTATTGGGGAAGGTAGGAGCCACAGTAAAGCTGTGGCATTTTGCTGGGACTGTTAAAAAACGTCTATGACGTTTTTTTGATCCGTTTTTTGAACTAAGGGGTTAATCATCCATTTGCAAGTGGGTGCAATGCTCTGTTAGCCTATTACATAAACTGTAAAAATTTAGTTTGTGTTACTGCCTTTTTTCACTGTTTTTCAAATTTTGACTAAATTTGTTTCTCTTAAAGGCACAGTACCGTTTTTTATATTTGCTTGTTAACTTGAATTAAAGTGTTTTCCAAGCTTGCTAGTCTCATTGCTAGTCTGTATAAACATGTCTGACATAGAGGAAACTCCTTGTTCATTATGTTTTAAGGCCATGGTGGAACCCCCTCTTAGAATGTGTACAGATTGTACTGACTTCACTCTAAGCAAAAAAGATCATATTATGTCTTTAAAAAATTTATCACCAGAGGAATCTAGCGAGGGGGAAGTTATGCCGACTAACTCTCCCCACATGTCAGATTCTTTGACTCCCGCTCAAGAGACTCACGCTGAAATTGCGCCAAGTACATCAAGGGCACCCATAGCGTTTACTTTACAAGACATGGCGGCAGTCATGGATAATACACTGTCAGCAGTATTAGCCAGACTACCTGAATTTAGAGGTAAGCGAGATAGCTCTGGGGTTAGACGAAATGCAGAGCATACTGACGCTTTAAGAACAATGTCTGATACTGCCTCACAATATGCTGAAGTTGAAGAAGGGGAACTTCAGTCTGTGGGTGATGCTTCTGATTCAGGGAGAATCCCTGATTCTGATATTTCTACATTTAAATTTAAGCTTGAACACCTCCGCGTGCTACTTAAAGAGGTTTTAGCTGCTCTGAATGACTGTGACACAATTGCAGTGCCAGAGAAATTGTGTAGACTGGATAAATACTATGCAGTGCCGGTGTGTACTGATGTTTTCCAATACCTAAAAGGTTTACAGAAATTATTGCTAAGGAATGGGATAGGCCAGGTGTGCCGTTCTCTCCACCTCCTATTTTTAGAAAAATGTTTCCTATAGACGCCACCACACGGGACTTTGGCAGACAGTCCCTAAGGTGGAGGGAGCAGTTTCTACTTTAGCAAAGCGTACCACTATCCCGGTCGAGGACATTTGTGCTTTTTTAGATCCAATGGATAAAAAATTAGAAGGTTACCTTAAGAAAATATTTTGTCAACAAGGTTTTATCCTTCAGCCCCTCGCATGCATTGCCCCTGTCACTGCTGCTGCAGCGTTCTGGTTTGAGTCTCTGGAAGAGGCCTTACAGGTAGTGACTCCATTGGATGACATACTTGACAAGCTTAAGGCACTTAAGCTAGCCAATTCTTTTGTTTCTGATGCCATTGTTCATTTAACTAAACTAACTGCTAAGAATTCTGGTTTTGCTATACAAGCGCGCAGAGTCCTATGGCTTAAATCATGGTCAGCTGACGTGACTTCAAAGTCTAAGCTGCTTAACATTCCCTTCAAGGGGCAAACCTTATTTGGTCCTGGTTTGAAGGAGATTATTGCTGATATCACTGGAGGTAAAGGTCATGCCCTTCCTCAGGACAGGTCCAAATCCAGGGCCAAACAGTCTAATTTTCGTGCCTTTCGAAACTCCAAGGCAAGTGCGGCATCAACCTCCTCTAATGCAAGACAAGAGGGATCTGTTGCTCAGTCCAAGGTGGTCTGGAGGGCCAAACCAGACCTGGAACAAAGGTAAGCAGGCTAAAAAAACCTGCTGCTTCCTCTAAGACAGCATGAAGGAACGGCCCCCTATCCGGTAACGGATCTAGTGGGGGGCAGACTTTCACTCTTTGCCCAGGCGTGGGCAAGAGATGTTCAGGATCCCTGGGCGTTGGAAATTATATCCCAGGGGTATCTTCTGGACTTCAAGGCTTCTCCCCCCATAGGGAGATTTCACCTTTCACAATTATCTGCAAACCAGATAAAGAGAGAGGCATTCTTACACTGTGTACGAGACCTCCTAGCTATGGGAGTGATCCATCCAGTTCCAAAAGAGGAACAAGGACAGGGTTTTTACTCAAATCTGTTTGTGGTTCCCAAGAAAGAGGGAACATTCAGACCAATTTTGGATCTAAAGATCTTAAACAAATTCCTAAGAGTTCCATCATTCAAGATGGAAACTATTCGTACCATCCTACCCATGATCCAGGAGGGTCAATATATGACTACAGTGGATCTAAAGGATGCTTACCTTCACATACCGATACACAAAGATCATCATCGGTTTCTCAGGTTTGCCTTTCTATACAGGCATTACCAGTTCGTAGCTCTTCCCTTCGGGTTGGCTACAGCCCCAAGAATCTTCACGAAGGTTCTAGGGTCCCTTCTGGCGGTCCTCAGGCCGTGGGGCATAGCAGTAGCCCCTTATTTAGACGACATCCTGATACAGGCGCCAAACTTCCATATTGCCAAGTCTCATACGGACGTAGTACTGGCATTTCTGAGGTCGCATGGGTGGAAAGTGAATGAGGAAAAGAGTTCTCTATCCCCACTCACAAGAGTTTCCTTTCTAGGGACTCTGATAGATTCTGTAGAGATGAAAATTTACCTGACGGAGTCCAGGGTATCAAAGCTTCTAAATTCCTGCCGGATTCTTCATTCCATTCCGCGACCTTCGGTGGTTCAGTGTATGGAAGTAATCGGCTTAATGGTAGCGGCAATGGACATAGTGCCGTTTGCACGCTTACATCTCAGACCGCTGCAACTATGCATGCTCAGTCAGTGGGATGGGGATTACACAGATTTGTCCCCTCAACTGAATCTGGACCAAGAGACCAGGGATTCTCTGCTCTGGTGGCTATCTCGGGTCCTTCTGTCCAAAGGTATGACCTTTCGCAGGCCAGTATGGACAATTGTAACAACAGATGCCAGCCTTCTAGGTTGGGGTGCAGTCTGGAACTCCCTGAAGGCTCAGGGATCGTGGACTCAGGAGGAGTCTCTCCTTCCAATAAATATTCTGGAGCTAAGAGCGATATTCAATGCTCTTCAGGCTTGGCCTCAGTTAGCGTCTCTGAAGTACATCAGATTTCAGTCGGACAACATCACGACTGTGGCTTACATCAACCATCAAGGGGGAACAAGAAGTTCCCAAGTGATGTTAGAAGTCTCAAAGATAATTCGCTGGGCAGAGATTCACTCCTGCCACCTATCAGCTATCCATATCCCAGGTGTGGAGAACTGGGAGGCGGATTTTCTAAGTCGACAGACTTTTCATCCGGGGGAGTGGGAACTCCATCCGGAGGTGTTTGCACAAGTGATTCATCCCTGGGGCAAACCAGAACTGGATCTCATGGCGTCTCGACAGAATGCCAAGCTTCCTTGTTACAGATCCAGGTCCAGGGACCCCAGGGCGACTCTGATAGATGCTCTGACAGCGCCCTGGTTTTTCAACCTGGCTTATGTGTTTCCACCGTTTCCTCTGCTCCCTCGACTGATTGCCAAGTTCAAGCAGGAGAGAGCATCTGTGATTTTAATAGCGCCTGCGTGGCCACGCAGGACCTGGTATGCAGATCTAGTGGACATGTCATCCTTTCCACCATGGACTCTTCCTCTGAGACAGGACCTTCTACTTCAGGGTCCTTTCCACCATCCAAATCTAATTTATCTGAGACTGACTGCATGGAGATTGAACGCTTGATTTTATCAAAGCGTGGCTTCTCCGAGTCAGTCATTGATACCTTAATACAGGCACGAAAGCCTGTCACCAGGAAAATTTACCATAAAATATGGTGTAAATATCTTTATTGGTGTGAATCCAAGGGTTACTTGTGGAGTAAGGTCAGGATTCCTAGGATATTTCTGCTCTGTCTATTCTTTTACACAAGTGTCTGTCAGATGTTCCAGACATTCAGGCATTTTGTCAGGCTTTAGTCCGAATCAAGCCTGTGTTCAAACCTGTTGCCTTACAATGTGATTCTCCTTATCTGATTTTTCATTCTGATAAGGTAGTCCTGCGTACCAAACCTGGGTTTTTACCTAAGGTGGTATCTAACAAGAATATCAATCAAGAGATTGTTGTTCCATCCTTGTGTCCTAATCCTTCTTCAAAGAAGGAACGTCTATTACACAATTTGGACGTGGTTCCTGCTTTAAAGTTTTACTTACAAGCTACTAAGGATTTTCGACAAACATCTGCTTTGTTTGTTGTTTACTCTGGTCAGAGGAGAGGTCAAAAGGCTTCGGCAACCTCTCTTTCTTTTTGGCTAAGAAGCATAATACGCTTAGCCTATGAGACTGCTGGACAGCAGCCCCCTGAAAGAATTACAGCTCATTCTACTAGAGCTGTGGCTTCCACTTGGGCCTTTAAAAATGAGGCTTCTGTTGAACAGATTTGCAAGGCGGCGACTTGGTCTTCGTTTCATACTTTTTCAAAATTCTACAAATTTGATACTTTTGCTTCTTCGGAGGCTATTTTTGGGAGAAAGGTTTTACAGGCAGTGGTACCTTCCGTTTAAGTACCTGCCTTGTCCCTCCCTTCATCCGTGTACTTTAGCTTTGGTATTGGTATCCCATAAGTAATGGATGATCCGTGGACTGTATACACCTTACTAGAGAAAACACAATTTATGCTTACCTGATAAATTTATTTCTCTAGTAGTGAATCCAGTCCATGGCCCGCCCTGTCATTTTAAGGCAGGTTCTTTTTAAATTTAAACTACAGTCACCACTGCGCCCTATGGTTTCTCCTTTCTCTGCTTGTTTTCGGTCGAATGACTGGATATGGTAGTGAGGGGAGGAGCTATATAACAGCTTTGCTGTGGGTCCTCTTGCAACTTCCTGTTGGGAGTGAGAATATCCTATAAGTAATGGATGATCCGTGGACTGGATACACCACTAGAGAAATAAATTTATCAGGTAAGCATAAATTGTGTTTTCTATCATGAATATTAACATACAATTGCTACAATGAAAACATTTTGTGGCTAGAGAGATTCAAAATAAATGTAATTATGTAAATAGATTATTGTTTACATAAACTGCCCTAAATATTTCTAATATTTTTTGGTAATTTATTCTAGATTTAAAATCCAAAGGCCATTTTATTACGTGTTATAAATGTTTAGTCAAAATTTTATTAAATTTGATAGAATTTTAATAATTGTTCTAAAGATTTAATCCTGATATGGTTGTGCTATGCTATAACATTTAACCTATTACTTGCTGAACAATAGGATGATGATCTATAGTAATAGAGCATTAGGTTATTTAATACCACCTGATTTCTTATTTTATTTTTCTAAGTTAATTTATACGGGCAATACGGGCAAGGGATTAATCAATTTCTGTACTCAAATATAGTATGGAAAAGTAAAATAAATGATTGATGAATTATTTCATTAATCAAATTAACAAATATAATCCTATTTTATGTTCTTACAATATGTATAATATGGGCCGGATTACAGTAGTAATTATCCCTCATGCTCACTAGAAGTAAGCTTTTTGTGCATGTGGGATACTGTACATATTAAAAGTTAAAATGTTTTGCTTGCGTGCTAACCCAGCGCACACGAAAAAAGCCAAACTTACAATATCACAATCACATTAACATATTCCCCCATAGACTTCAATGTAGTGTGAAAAGTGGGGAAAAACTAACACCCTACTTTCATGCAAACCCGATCGAAATTTCTCAAACCGACATGAAATAACATAATTTATGTAAGAACTTACCTGATAAATTAATTTCTTTCATATTGGCAAGAGTCCATGAGCTAGTGACGTATGGGATATACATTCCTACCAGGAGGGGCAAAGTTTCCCAAACCTCAAAATGCCTATAAATACACCCCCCACCACACCCACAATTCAGTTTAACGAATAGCCAAGAAGTGGGGTGATAAGAAAGGAGCGAAAGCATCAACAAGGAATTGGAATAATTGTGCTTTATACAAAAATCATAACCACCACAAAAAAGGGTGGGCCTCATGGACTCTTGCCAATATGAAAGAAATTAATTTATCAGGTAAGTTCTTACATAAATTATGTTTTCTTTCATGTAATTGGCAAGAGTCCATGAGCTAGTGACGTATGGGATAGCAAATACCCAAGATGTGGAACTCCACGCAAGAGTCACTAGAGAGGGAGGGATAAAAATAAAGACAGCCAATTCCGCTGAAAAAAAAAGAATCCACAACCCAAATCAAAAGTTTTAATCTTATAATGAAAAAAAAAAATGAAATTATAAGCAGAAGAATCAAACTGAAACAGCTGCCTGAAGAACTTTTCTACCAAAAACTGCTTCTGAAGAAGAGAAAACATCAAAATGGTAGAACTTAGTAAAAGTATGCAAAGAAGACCAAGTTGCTGCTTTGCAAATCTGATCAACTGAAGCTTCATTCTTAAAAGCCCAGGAAGTAGAAACTGACCTAGTAGAATGAGCCGTAATCCTCTGAGGCGGGGATTTACCCGACTCCAAATAAGCAGAATGAATCAAAAGCTTTAACCAAGAAGCCAAAGAAATGGCAGAAGCCTTCTGACCTTTCCTAGAACCAGAAAAGATAGCAAATAGACTAGAAGTCTTTCTGAAATCTTTAGTAGCTTCAACATAATATTTTAAAGCTCTTACCACATCCAACAAATGTAAAGATCTTTCCAAAGAATTCTTAGGATTAGGACACAACGAAGGGATAACAATTTCTCTACTAATGTTGTTGGAATTCACAACTTTAGGTAAAAATGTAAATGAAGTCCACAAAATCGCCTTATCCTGATGAAAAATCAGAAAAGGAGACTCACAAGAAAGAGCAGATAATTCAGAAACTCTTCTAGCAGAAGTGATGGCCAAGAGAAACAATACTTTCCAAGAAAGTAATTTAATGTCCAGAGAATGCATAGGCTCAAATGGAGGAGCCTGTAAAGCTCTCAAAACCAAATTAAGACTCCAAGGAGGAGAAATTGACTTAATGACAGGCTTGATACGAACCAAAGCCTGTACAAAACAATGAATGTCAGGAAGATTAGCAATATTTCTGTGAAATAGGACAGAAAGAGCAGAGATTTGTCCTTTCAAGGAACTTGCAGACAAACCCTTATCCAAACCATCCTGAAGAAACTGTAAAATTCTAGGAATTCTAAAAGAATGCCAAGAGAATTTATGAGAAGAACACCATGAAATGTAAGTCTTCCAAACTCGGTAGTAAATCTTTCTAGACACAGATTTGTGATCCTGCAACATAGTATTAATCACTGAGTCAGAGAAACCTCTATGACTAAGCACTAAGCGTTCAATCTCCATACCTTCAAATTTAATGATTTGAGATCCTGATGGAAAAACGGACCTTGAGATAGAAGGTCTGGCCTTAACGTAAGTGGCCAAGGTTGGCAACTGGCCACCAGCAGTACAAATGAACGTTCCACTATGATTTTGGAAATAACTCTTGGAAGAAGAACTAGAGGCGGAAAGATATAAGCAGGATGATAATTCCAAGGAAGTGACAACACATTCACTGCTTCCGCCTGAGGATCCCTGGACCTGGACAGATACCTGGGAAGTTTCCTGTTTAGATGAGAAGCCATCAGATCTATTTCTGGAAGCCCCCACATCTGAACAATCTGAAGAAACACATCTGGGTGAAGAGACCATTCTCCCGGATGTAAAGTCTGGCGACTGAGATAATCCGCTTCCCAATTGTCTATACCTGGAATATGGACCGCAGAGATTAGAAAGGAGCTGGATTCCGCCCATGCAAGTATCCAAGATACTTCTTTCATAGCTTGAGGACTGTGAGTCCCACCTTGATGATTGACATACACCACGGTTGTGACATTGTCTGTCTGAAAATAAATAAAAGGTTCTCTCTTCAACAGAGGCCAGGACTGAAGAACTCTGAGAATTGCACGGAGTTCCAAAATATTGATTGGTAATCTCGCCTCTTGAGATTTCCAAACCCCCTGCACTGTCAGAGACCCCCAGACAGCTCCCCAACCTTAAAGACTTGCATCTGTTGTGATCACAGTCTAGGTTGGATGAAGAAAAGAGGCCCCTTGAACTATACAATGGTAATATAACCACCAAGTCAGAGATAGTCGAGTATTGGGATTTAAGGATATTAATTGTGATATCTTTGTATAATCCCTGCACCATTGGTTCAGCATACAAAGCTGAAGAGGTCTCATGTGAAAACGAGCAAAGGGGATCGCGTCCAATGCTGCAGTCATGAGACCTAAAACCTCCATGCACATAGCTACTGAAGGGAATGACTGAGACTGAAGGTTCCGACAAGCTGAAACCAATTTCAGACGTCTTTTGTCTATTAGAGACAAAGTCTTGGATACTGAATCTATTTGGAATCCTAAAAAGGTTACCCTTGTCTGAGGAATCAAAGAAACTCTTTGGTAAATTGATCCTCCAACCATGTTTTTGAAGAAACAACACTAGTTGATTTGTGTGAGATTCTGCAGAATGTAAAGACTGAGCAAGTACCAAGATATCGTCCAAATAAGGAAACACTGCAATACCCCGCTCTCTGATTACAGAGAGTAGGGCACCGAGAACCTTTGAAAAGATCCTCTGAGCTGTTGCTAGGCCAAAAGGAAGAGCAACAAATTGGTAATGCTTGTCTAGAAAAGCGAATCTCAGGAACTGATAGTGATCTGGATGAATCGGAATATGAAGATAAGCATCCTTTAAGTCTATTGTGGACATATAATGCCCTTGCTGAACAAAAGGCAGAATAGTCCTTATAGTCACCATTTTGAATGTTGGTATTCTTACATAACGATTCAATATTTTTAGATCCAGAACTGGTCTGAAAGAATTCTCTTTCTTTGGAACAATGAACAGATTTGAATAAAACCCCAGACCCCGTTCCAGATATGGAACTGGCACAATTACCCCAGATGACTCCAGGTCTGAAACACACTTCAGGAAAGCCTGAGCCTTTACTGGGTTCACTGGAATGCGTGAGAAAAAGAAACTTCTCACAGGCAGTCTTACTTTGAAACCTATTCTGTACCCTTGAGAAACAATGTTCTGAATCCAATGATTTTGGATTGAATTGATCCAAGCATCTTTGAAAAATCGTAGTCTGCCTCCTACCAGCTGTGCTGGAATGAGGGCCGCACCTTCATGTGGACTTGGGGGCTGGTTTTGATTTTCTAAAAGGCTTGGATTTATTCCAGACTGGAGAAGGCTTCCAATTGGAAACCATTCCTTTAGGGGAAGGGTCAGGCTTCTGTTCCTTAGTCTGAAGAAAGGAACGAAAACGGTTAGCAGCCCTAAATTTACCTTTAGATTTTTTATCCTGAGGCAAAAAAGCTCCCTTCCCCCCAGTGACAGTTGAAATTATAGAATCCAACTGAGAACCAAACAATTTATTACCTTGGAAAGAAAGAGATAGCAACGTTGACTTAGAAGTCATATCTGCATTCCAAGATTTAAGCCATAAAGCTCTTCTAGCTAAAATAGTTAAAGACATATACCTGACATCAATTCTAATGATATAAAAAATGGCATCACAAATGAAATTATTAGCATGTTGAATTAACTTAACAATGCTATACACATTAGGATCTGGTACTTGTTGCGCTAAAGCCTCCAACCAAAAAGTTGAAGCCGCAGCAACATCAGCCAAAGAAATAGCAGGCCTAAGAAGATGACCTGAACATAAATAAGCCTTCCTTAGATAAGATTCAAGCTTCCTATCTAAAGGATCTTTAAAAGAAGTACTATCTGCCGTAGGAATAGTAGTATGTTTAGCAAGAGTAGAGATAGCCCCATCAACTTTGGGGATTTTTTCCCAAAACTCCAATCTATGAGACGGCAAAGGGTACAGTCTCTTAAACCTTGAAGAAGGAGTAAATGAGGTACCCAAACTATTCCATTACCTAGAAATTACATCTGAAATAGCGTCAGGAACTGGAAAAACCTCTGGAATAACTACATGAGGTTTAAAAAACGAATTTAAACGTTTACTGGTTTTAATATCAAGAGGACTAGACTCCTCCATATCTAATGCAATCAACACATCTTTTAATAAAGAACGAATAAACTAAATTTTAAATAAATATGAAGATTTGTCAGTGTCAATATCTGAGGCAGAATCTTCTGAACCAGATAGATCCTCATCAGAGATAGATAAATCAGAATGCTGGCGGTCATTTAAAAATTCATCAAATTTATGAGAAGTTTTAAAAGACCTTTTACGTTTATTAGAAGGTGGTATAACAGACAGTGCCTTCTGAATAGAATTAGAAAAAAAATCTCTTACATTAACAGGAATATCCTGAACATTAGATGTTGAAGGAACAACAACAGGTAATGGACTACTACTAATGGAAATATTGTCTGCTTTTGAAAGTTTATCATGACAACTAACACAAACTACAGCCGGAGGAACAGTTACCACAAGTTTACAACAAATGCACTTAGCTTTGGTAGAACCGACATCAGGCAGCAGCATTCCAGAAGTAGATTCTGATACAGGGTCAGATTGAGACATCTTGCAATATGTAATAGAAAAAACAACATATAAAGCAGAATTATCAAATTCCTTATATGACAGTTTCAGGAATGGGAAAAAATGCAAACAAAATAAGCCTCTGGAAACCAGAAGCAAAAAGAAACAATGATTTAAATAATGTCAAAAAAACTGGCGCCAAGTATGACGCCCACAATTGACAAAATATTTTTTGGCGCCAAAAACATCTGCAACAAACACGAGCGTCATAGATGACGCAACTACGTGAAAACTCTCGGCGCCAACTAAGACGCCGGAAATGACGTCATAACGTCAACAAACTTAATTCTCACGCCAAAAAAGTCTTGTGCCAAAAAAGACGCAATAAATTACAGCATTTTGTGCTCCCGCGAGCCTAACAGCCCGCAATTTAGAAAGAAAAGTCAATTTGAAAATTTTTCAGGTAAGTAAAAAATTTATTCATATGCATTTCCCAAAATGAAACTGACAGTCTGTAAGAAGGAAATATACTGATTAACCTGAATCATGGCAAATATAAGTATAAAACATATATTTAGAACTTTACATATAAAGTGCCAAACCATAGCTGAGAGTGTCATAAATAAAATAAAACATACTTACCAAAAGACACTCATCTACATAAAGTAGATAGCCAAACCAGTACTGAAACGAGAATCCGCAGAGGTAATGGTATATAAGAGTATATCGTCGATCTGAAAAGGGAGGTAGGAGATGAATCTCTACGACCGAAAACAGAGAACCTATGAAATAGATCCCCGTTAGGATGACCATTGCATTCAATAGGTAATACTCACTTCACATCCCTCTGTCATTCACTGCACTCTGAGAGGAAAACTGGCTTCAGCATGCTGCGAAGCGCATATCAATGTAGAAATCTAGCACAAACTTACTTCACCACCTCCATAGGAGGCAAAGTTTGTAAAACTGAATTGTGGGTGTGGTGGGGGGTGTATTTATAGGCATTTTGAGGTTTGGGAAACTTTGCGCCTCCTGGTAGGAATGTATATCCCATACGTCACTAGCTCATGGACTCTTGCCAATTACATGAAATAAATTAATATTTCACATTCATTCTCTCTCTTTCTATCTTTCTCTCTCTTTTTCTCTCTTTTCTCTCTCTCCTCTTTTTTTCTCTTTTTTTTCTTTTTTCTCTCTCTCTTTTTTCTCCCTCCTTTTTTCTCTCTCCTTTTTTCTTTCATGTAATTGGCAAGAGTCCATGAGCTAGTGACGTATGGGATATACAATCCTACCAGGTGGGGCAAAGTTTCCCAAACCTCAAAATGCCTATGTATACACCCCTTATCACACCCACAATTCAGTTTTACAAACTTTGCCTCCTATGGAGGTGGTGAAGTAAGTTTGTGCTAAGATTTCTATGTTGATATGCACTTCTCAGCATTTTGAAGCCTGATTCCTCTCAAAGTACAGTGAATGTCAGAGGGATATGAAGGGAGTATCACCTATTGAATGCAATGGTTTTCCTCACAGGAGATCTATTTCATAGGTTCTCTGTTATTGGTTGTAGAGATTCATCTCCTACCTCCCTTTTCACATTGACGATATACTCTCATATTCCATTACCTCTACTGATAACCGTTTCAGTACTGGTTTGGGTATCTGCTATATGTGGATGGGTGTCTTTTGGTAAGTATGTTTAAATTACTTAAGACACTCTCAGCTATGGTTTGGCACTTTATGTATTCTTAGAAAGTTCTAAATATATGTATTGTACTTATATTTGCCATGATTCAGGTTTTCAGTATATTTCCTTTTGCAGACTGTCAGTTTCATATCTGGTAAATGCTTTTTTTTTTAGGAAAAATGTATTTCTTACCTGGGGTATAGTCTTTTTTTCAATTGACTGTCTTTTAAATTCGCGGGCAGAATTAGGCTCGTGAGGGCGCAAAATGCCAAAGTATATTGTGTTATTCTTGGCGTGAGATTTTTTGGCGCCAAGTAACGTCGACGCAGAGTCCTTTCACAAGGTTGCGTCTTCTATGACGCGAGTGTGTCATTTCCGGATGTTGTTAGCACCAAAAAAAAATTCTGTTTGTTGTGTGCGTGCGTCATACTTGGCTCCAAATATTTTCATTATTTAAACCACATTCCTATATGCCTCTTGCAATTTTTTCTCTATCAGAGGGCTATGTTGTTTGCATTTTTTCCCATTCCTGAAACTGCCATATAAGGAAATTGATAATTTTGCTTTATATGTTGTTTTTTTGTCTTACATTTGTAAGATGTCTCAATCTGATCCTGTCTCAGAAATCACTGTTGGAACCCTGCTGCCTGATAACAGTTCTACCAAAGCTAAGTGCATTTGTTGTAAACTTGTGGAGATTATTTCTCCAGCTGTGGTTTGTATTAGTTGTCATGATAAACTTTTACATGCAGAGAATGTATCCATCAGTAGTAGTTCATTACCTGTTGCTGTTCCCTCAACATCTAATGCACAAGATATAACTGTAAATTTAAAAGAATTTATTGCTGATTCTATTCAGTAGGCTTTGTCTGCCATCCCACCTTCTAATAAACGTAAAAGGTCTTTTAAAACTTCTCATAAAGTTGATGAAATTTCAAATGACCGGCAACATACTGAATTATCCTCCTCTGATGAGGATCTATCTGGTTCAGAGGATCCTGCCTCAGATATTGACACTGACAAATCTACTTATTTATTTAAAATGGAGTAAATTCGTTCTTTGTTAAAAGAAGTGTTAATTACATTGGATATGGAGGAAACTAGTCCTCTTGTGTCAGGGATTTGTACATTATAAGCCTATCCCTTTAAATCTTACTCCTTGTACCCTATTTAAGGCCCCTCCTCTCTATGCTCCCTGCTTGGTAATTTGATTCTGTTACTATACGTGACTGCCGCCTAAGAAACCTAGCCCTTTCCTCTGAATAAGGGGATTACTTACCTACTCCTGTGGAACTCTGCTGAGTACTACCATCTCAGCTTCTCTCTACTGGAATAACTGAAACTGCTCCTGCAGTTTACCGGATTCAAACCGGAACCAAAAGTTTAGCTGCAGTTTCCTTACTTTCATTACTCCGGGTGTGTGTGACGTCACACCCGGCATCTCAGCATTCCTGCAGCGCGTGTACTGCGCTCTCTCACTCTCTCCTTCAAGGGTAATAGTATTAACAGCACTTGCTCCCACGCTGTTCCTGAAGTACAACTTGGATTGGGTCTGTATATACTTTCTATCTTTGCTGGATATTATATTGACTTTCATGTTTGCTATTCCATCTCTACTACGCTTATTGACTGTTTGATACCTCCATAACTGAATAACATCATTACCTTCCATAATTCATTGCATGCTTCTAAGGATCTCTGCATATCATTGACACGCTTGATGTTTCATTTCATTTAACCAAAGTGACTGTTCTTGCTCATTACCACTCCAGACTACCATATCAAATAATATCTGCATATTCCAATTTAACTACCTGTTTATTGCCATCTCCTCAAGTGTTGCAGCTACATACTGTATGTTCATTAACAAACTTTGCACTATGTTTTGATATCAGCTCCAACAATCTCATTCTGTGCTTGTGCTTAATTAATCAAGTTTATCTCATTACTCATTACCCCTTGAATACGTTACTAGCCTGACAAATCACATATTACTTGGGGTTTAATTTCTATGTCTATGCTGGTCTTAAGTAATTGCATAACTGAGTGTGTGTGTCTTTCATATATACAACTTGCCTACCTTATATTGTAGCTTCTTCTATCATATTTACATACATTTGTACCTTGTGACATTGTCTTATCTATCATTAGATACATCTCTATCATATTTATCTGGTGATATATATCTATCATATATTGGTTGCGTGACAGCTCCGTTTTCACTCTGTACCCTGCAGTAGTGACCCTTAGTTCAATGAGCAAAACCGGATTCCTATAAGTTAGATCTGTGTGAATCCAAGGTTAGGTGTGAGGCTGAGTGGTGCTACAATAGTGGATACTAGGTACCAGAACTTTATTACACCACTTGTTCTAATACACAACACGTATCATTACATTTTACCAAGCCTCATATAGTACCTCTATCCTCTATCATGGAGCTAAGTGAGCTTTCAAACAGAGTGGGTTCTCTAGCCCAAAGTATGGACAATATGTTACAAGGCTTAAGAGAGATACAGATTGAGAACCCAAATATTTGGAAATTTATTAATCAACACATGGCAAATAAATCTTCCACTTCTGAGACCACACCTGAGCCTGTCGTAAGCCCCCCTGAGAAATTCTCTGGGGACAGGTCTATGTTCAGAGACTTCAGAAATTCTTGCACTCTCTTGTTTACTTTGAAACCAAAATCTTATCCCACTGATAGAATACGTGTCCTCACTGTAATTTCTTTCTTGCGTGGAGAAGCTAGATCCTGGGCCAACGCCTTCTATGAAACTGATGACCCCATATTAAACTCCCTTGATTCCTTCTTCACCGCAATGTCCCTTCTATATGAGGATCATAACAAGCAGAATACTGCTGAAACAGCTCTAAGATCCTTACGCCAAGGAAAAAGGATGGTAGAGGAGTACATAACAGACTTCAAGAGGTGGGCTCCTGACACCTTATGGAACAATCCAGCCTTGAGGAATCAATTTCGTTTGGGTCTGAGTGATTCTTTAAAAGACGAACTAGCCAGAGGTATAATTCCAGACGACCTCGAGGCTCTAATGACTCTGTGTATTGGTATTGACCGAAGACTCAGGGAACGGAAGTCTGAGAAGTCCACAGCAGATAACACATCTAGGAAATACACCCCGTATCACTCCAATCTCCCTTCCCATTCTGCCAGGAGTGTTGATGAACCCATGGATGTTGCTGTGATTAGAGGGCCACTAAAGGCCGAAGAGAAAGCACAACACAAACTGCTGAACCTATGCCTATATTGCGCTGAGAAAGATCATGGCGTAAGGGATTGCCCATCTCTCCTTCGTCAAAAGAAGGGTAAGAGATCAAGTAACAATCACACAGTGAATTTGGTTAACAATAGTTCACCCCATTTATCAATCCCTCTCTCATTGCAGTGGGATCACCAGAAGACAGAAGTACAGACCGTAATTGACTCTGGGAATTTCATAGATTTAGTTTTTGTTGTTAAGCACAAAATACCACTAATAAAAAAGAGTGCAGCACTAGCCATTCGTTTGGTGGACGGTTCTTTTTTTAGTTCAGGCCCTATATCACACCACACAGTTCCACTTACTGTTACCTCAGATTCTGGGCATACAGAACAGATGTCGTTTGATGTATTGCCAAGCTCTGACTACCCTATGATACTTGGTATTCAGTGGTTGTCTAAACATAATCCGAGTATATCCTGGACAGAAGCGACAATAGTTTTTGATTCTCCGTTTTGTAAACAATCTTGTTCTGACTCACATACACTCTGTCATGTAGCTGCAGGCACACTACCAGATTGTTATAAGGAATATGCAGATGTTTTTGATGTAGCTGAGGCAGCCACACTTCCACCACACAGAAGTTACGACTGCCCTATTGATCTGATTTCTAATAGTTCCATTCCCTATGGTCACATATATCCTCTATCTCAGCCTGAATTGGCTCACCTTAAGGAATATCTAGACAAAAATCTGAAAAAAGGGTTTATACGACCATCTACTTCATCAGCGGGCGCTGCTATGTTTTTTGTGAAAAACAAGGATGGCAGTTTACGCCCGATCATAGACTACAGACAACTGAATAAATGCACTAAGAAAAACAGATACCCCCTGCCTCTCATTCCTGAACTAATTGAAAGTTTGCAAGGTGCCACCATATACACCAAGCTTGATCTTAGAGGCGCTTACAATTTGATCAGGATGAGAGCAGGGGATGAGTGGTTAACGGCGTTCCGTACACGTTACGGTCTGTATGAATATACAGTAATGCCGTTTGGGCTCTGTAACGCCCCAGCCACTTTCCAGTGCTTTATAAATGATGTTTTTCATGACCTTTTGGATGTCTGTATTGTTATCTACTTGGATGACATTCTTGTTTATTCAGATACTAATGCTAACCATCTATCACATGTAAAATTAGTGTTATCTTGTTTAAGGCTTCATCATCTTTACGCCAAACTAGAGAAGTGTATATTTAATACCAACACTATATCCTTTTTGGGTTATTCTATCTCCCCCTCTGGGATAACCATGGAAACCAGTAAAGTTGAAGCCATTCTCAAATGGCCAGCACCCAGTTGCAAAAAAGATGTCCAGAGATTCCTTGGATTTGCGAATTTTTATAGAAAATTCATTAAAGATTTCTCACACATTGTTAGACCTTTAACTAGCCTAACTAGAAAATATGTGAAGTTTTCATGGGATAGTAAAGCTGAAGATTCTTTTACTACCCTGAAGAATAAATTTACTTCAGCCCCCATACTGCAATTCCCAGATCCCAGTTGTCATTTTACGCTTGAGGTTGATGCTTCTGAATTTGCAATTGGGGCTGTTCTGTCCCAGAGGGTCTCCCAAAAAGAGCCTTTACATCCAGTTTCCTTCTATTCCCATGTCATGAGTTCAGCTGAGATTAACTATGGCATTGGAGATAAGGAATTGCTTGCCATCAAATCCGCATTAGAATTCTGGAAGCACATTTTAGAAGGAACAAAATATCCTATTACTATTTATACCGATCATCGTAACTTGGAGTTCTTGAAGACAAATAAGACCTTAACTTCTCGCCAAGTTCGTTGGAGCCTTTTCTTCTCACGTTTTGATTATGTGATCACTTACCGTCCTGGCTCAAAAAATCTCAAGGCTGATACTCTCTCTCGTATACATTCTAAACCACAAAATCAGCTGGCTCCTGCCGCTGTGATACCTGCGGATAGGATCATTTTTTTAACCAATGATTTCTTGGTAACACTAAAGCTACAACTGAAGGAGGATTCTTCAATATCACATCTCAATTTAGATAAGCATTCTGATGGGCTGTTCTATCATAAAAATCTACTTTATATACCTATGGCTCTTAGGAATCAGGTGTTGGCAGCAGCTCATGACTCAACATTAGCAGGTCATCCTGGGGTACATAGGACTCTTCATGTTCTTTCAAGGAACTATTGGTGGCCCAAGATGTCTGATACTGTTACTCAATATATCAACTCTTGTTTCCTTTGCACTACTAAAAATCATCAACATAAACGTCCCTATGGATATCTTCTCTCTCTTCCCATACCAGAAAGACCTTGGGCGGACGTTGCCATGGATTATATTGTTGATCTCCCACCTTCCGCAAACTTCAACACTATTTTGGTGGTCGTTGATCTCTTCTCTAAAATGGCCCATTTCTTGCCACATAGAGGTCTACCTACAGCTTCTGAAACAGCTACTCTTTTCATAGATCATGTGGTCAAACTACATGGTTTACCAAATTCCATTACTACAGACAGAGGTTCACAGTTTACTTCTAGGTTTTGGAATCATCTTTGTCAATCCCTTAACATCTCTAGAAAGCTTAGTACAGCTTTCCACCCTCAAACCAATGGGCAGACTGAGAGAACAAATCAATCTTTGGAGCAGTATCTCTGTTGTTATTGTTCCCTAGAACAAGACAATTGGCATTCACTCCTTTCTACTGCTGAATTCGCTCACAACAACATGTTGAATTCCTCTACTAAAACGACTCCATTTTTTCTTAACTATGGATTCCATCCTTCTTACGATATTCACAGTTCTAACACCTCACCCATACCAATAGTTAATGACAAGATCAACACCCTGGTTAATGGCTTCGCTAAAGTAAAACAAATACTACATGATGCTCAAGCTGCTCAAAAACGTCATTATGATTTACGACGTTCCAAACCTCCTGAATATAGGGTAGGTGACAAAGTTTGGTTGAGCACTAAGAATTTAAGATTACAGGTTCCATCCAAGAAACTTGCCTCTCTCTATTTGGGTCCTTTCGAGATTAAGAAGGTTGTTAATGCTAATGCTGTGACACTTCTACTACCTTCTTCTCTGAGAATACATCCAACGTTTCACGTCTCGCTTCTCAAACCCTACGCTTCTCTTAGGGCAACTTCTACCACGGCTGCTTCCCAAACTCATGTGGCTGATGAGATGGAGTATGAGATTGAGTCCATCCAGGATTCTCGATACTTTCGGAAGCACCTCCAGTACCTGGTTAGTTGGAAGGGTTATGGTCCTGAAGAAGATTCCTGGGAGCCTGCTGCAAATGTCACGGCTCCGCGCCTTCTTTCCCTATTCCATCGGAGGAATCCCCACCGTCCGGGTCCTTGATCCGCTGAGCGGCTCCTTGAGGGGGGTGTCCTGTCAGGGATTTGTACATTATAAGCCTATCCCTTTAAATCTTACTCCTTGTACCCTATTTAAGGCCCCTCCTCTCTATGCTCCCTGCTTGGTAATTTGATTCTGTTACTATACGTGACTGCTGCCTAAGAAACCTAGCCCTTTCCTCTGAATAAGGGGATTACTTACCTACTCCTGTGGAACTCTGCTGAGTACTACCATCTCAGCTTCTCTCTACTGGAATAACTGAAACTGCTCCTGCAGTTTACCGGATTCAAACCGGAACCAAAAGTTTAGCTGCAGTTTCCTTACTTTCGTTACTCCGGGTGTGTGTGACGTCACACCCAGCATCTCAGCGTTCCTGCAGCGCGTGTACCGCGCTCTCTTACTATCTCCTTCAAGGGTAATAGTATTAACAGCACTTGCTCCCACGCTGTTCCTTAAGTACAACTTGGATTGGGTCTGTATATACTTTCTATCTTTGCTGGATATTATATTGACTTTCATGTTTGCTATTCCATCTCTACTACGCTTATTGACTGTTTGCTACCTCCATAACTGAATAACATCATTACCTGCCATAATTCATTGCATGCTTCTAAGGATCTCTGCATATCATTGACATGCTTGATGTTTCATTTCATTTAACCAAAGTGACTGTTCTTGCTCATTACCACTCCAGACTACCATATCAAATAATATCTGCATATTCCAATTTAACTACCTGTTTATTGCCATCTCCTCAAGTGTTGCAGCTACATACTGTATGTTCATTAACAAACTTTGCACTCTGTTTTGATATCAGCTCCAACAATCTCATTCTGTGCTTGTGCTTAATTAATCAAGTTTATCTCATTACTCATTACCCCTTGAATACGTTACTAGCCTGACAAATCACATATTACTTGGGGTTTAATTTCTATGTCTATGCTGGTCTTAAGTAATTGCATAACTGAGTGTGTGTGTCTTTCATATATACAACTTGCCTACCTTATATTGTAGCTTCTTCTATCATATTTACATACATTTGTACCTTATGACATTGTCTTATCTATCATTAGATACATCTCTATCATATTTATCTGGTGATATATATCTATCATATATTGGTTGCGTGACAGCTCCGTTTTCACTCTGCACCCTGCAGTAGTGACCCTTAGTTCAATGAGCAAAACCGGATTCCTATAAGTTAGATCTGTGTGAATCCAAGGTTAGGTGTGAGGCTGAGTGGTCCTACAATAGTGGATACTAGGTACCAGAACTTTATTACACCACTTGTTCTAATACACAACACGTTTCATTACATCTTGATATTAAAACTAGTAAACGTTTAAATTCTGTTTATAAAACTCCTGTGGTTATTCCAGAGTTTTTCCCAGTTCCTGATGCTATTTCTGATATGATTTCTAAGGAATGGAATAGGCCTGGTACTTCTTTTATTCCTTCTTCAAGGTTTAAACAACTGTATCCTTTGCCAGCAGTTACTTTAGAGTTTTGGGAAAAGATCCCCAAAGTTGATGGGGCTATCTCTACTCTTGCTAAATGTACTACTATTCCTGTGGAAGATAGTACTTCTTTTAAGGAGCCTTTAGATAGGAGACTTGAATCTTATCTAAGGAAAGCCTATTTATATTCAGGTCATCTTCTCATGCCTGCAATTTCTTTGTCTGATGTTGCAGCTGCTTCAACTTTTTGGTTGGAAAATTTAGCTCAACAAGAATTGGATCCTAATTTGTCTAGCGTTGTTCGCTTGCTTCAATATGTTAATCATTTTATTTGTGATGTCATTTTTGATATAATCAAGATTGATGTTAAATCTATGTCTTTAGCTATTTTAGCTAGAAGAGCTTTGTGGCTTAAATCTTGGAATGCTGACATGACTTCTAAGTCCAGATTGCTATCTCTTTCCTTCCAAGGTAATAAGTTATTTGGTTCTCAGTTGGATTCGATTATTTCAACTGTCACTGGGGGGAAGGGAGTTTTTTTTGCCTCAGGATAAAAGACCTAAGTGTAAATCTAAAGCTTCTAACCATTTTCGTTCCTTTCGACAAAATAAGGAATAGAAACCTAATCCTTCCCCCAAGGAATCTGTTTCCAATTGGAAGCCTTCCTCCAATTGAAATAAATCCAAGCCATTTAAGAGATCAAAGCCAGCCCCCAAGTCCACATGAAGGTGTGCCCCTCATTCCAGCTCAGCTGGTAGGGGGCAGATTAAGATTTTTCAAGGATGTTTGGACAAATTCTGTCCAAAATAAATGGATTCAGAGTATTGTCTCTCAGGGGTACAGAATAGGATTCAGAGTAAGACCACCTGTGAGAAGATTTTTTTCTCTCACGCATCCCAGCAAACCCAGTAAAGTTTCAAAAAGCTTTCCTGAAGTGTGTTTCAGACCTGGAGTTTTCAGGGGTAATCATGCCAGTTCCGTTTCAGGAACAGGGTCTGGGGTTTTATTCAAATCTATTCATTGTTCCAAAGAAAGAAAATTCATTCAGACCAGTTTTGGATCTAAAATTTTTGAATTGTTATGTAAGAGTACCAACTTTCAAGATGGTGACTATAAGGACTGTTCTGCCTTTTGTTCAGCAAGGGCATTATATGTCCACAATAGACTTACAGGATGCATATACTCATCCAGATCACTATCAGTTCCTGAGATTCTCTTTTCTAGACAAGCATTACCAATTTCTCGCTCTTCCTTTTGGCCTTTTCAAAGGTTCTCAGGGCCCTACTCTCTGTAATCAGAGAGCGGGGTATTTGGACGATATCTTGGTACTTGCTCTGTCTTTAAGTTCTGCAGAATCTCACATGAATCAACTAGTGTTGTTTCTTCAAAGACATAGTTGGAGGATCAATTTACCAAAAAGTTCTTTGACTCCTCAGACAAGGGTCACCTTTTTAGGTTTCCAGATAGATTCAGTGTCCATGACTCTGTCTCTCACAGACAAGAGGCGTTTAAAATTGGTTGCAGCCTGTCGGAACCTGCAGTCTCAGTCATTCCCTTCAGTAGCTATGTGCATGGAAGTTTTAGGTCTCATGACTGCAGCATCGGACTCAATCCCCTTTGCTCGTTTTCATATGAGACCTCTCCAGCTTTCTATGCTGAACCATGGGTGCAGGGATTATACAAGGATATCACAATTAATATCCTTAAATCCCAATGTTCGACTATCTCTGACTTGGTGGTTAGATCACCATCGTATAGTTCTAGGGGTCTCTTTTATCCGTCCAACCTGGACTATGATCACAACAGATGCAAGTCTTTCAGGTTGGGGAGCTGTTTGGGGATCTCTGACAGCACAAGGGGTTTGGAAATCTCAAGAGGTGAGATTACCAATAAATATTTTGGAACTCCATGCTATTTTCAGGGCTCTTCAGTTTTGGCCTCTGTTGAAGAGAGAACCGTTCATTTGTTTTCAGACAGACAATATCACAACTGTGACATATGTCAATCATCAGGGTGGGACTCACAGTCCCCAAGCTATGAAAGAAGTATCCCGGATACTTGCTTGGGCGGAATCCAGCACCTGTCTAATTTCTGTGGTTCATATCCCAGGTATAGACAATTGGGAAGCGGATTATCTCAGTCGTCAGACTTTACATTCAGGGGAGTGGTCTCTGCATCCAGATGTGTTTTCTCAGGTTGTTCATATGCTGGGTCTTCTATAAATAGATCTGATGGCATCTCATCTAAACAAGAAACTTCCCAGGTACCTGTCCAGGTCCAGGGATCCTCAGGCGGAAGCAGTGGATGCGTTGACACTTCCTTAGTGTTATCAACCTGCTTATATTTTCCCGCCTTTAGTTGTTCTTCCAAGAGTGATCTCCAAAATCATCATGGAGCAATCATTTGTGCTGCTGGTGGCTCCAGCATGGCCTCACAGGTTTTGGTATGTGGGTCTTGTTCGGATGTCCAGTTGGCAACCCTGGCCACTTCCATTAAGGCCAGACCTTCTGTCTCAAGGTCTGTTTTTCCATCAGGATCTCAAATCATTAAATTTGAAGGTATGGAAATTGAACGCTTAGTGCTTAGTCATAGAGGTTTTTCTGACTCTGTGATTAATACTATGTTGCAGGCTCGTAAAACTGTTTCTAGAAAGATGTATTAACGAGTTTGGAAGATTTAAATTTCATGGTGTTCCTCTCATAAATTGTCTTGGCATTCTTTTAAAATTCCTAGAATTTTACAGTTTCTTCAGGATGGTTTGGATAAAGGTTTGTCTGCAAGTTCCTTGAAGGGACAAATCTCTGCTCTTTCTGTTTTATTCCACAGAAAAATTGCTAAACTTCCTGATATTCACTGTTTTGTACAGGCTTTCATTTGTATCAAGCCTGTCATTAAATCAATCTCTCCTCCTTGGAGTCTTAATTTGGTTTTGAAGGCTTTACAGGCTCCTCCATTTGAGCCTATTCATTCTTTGGACATTAAACTACTTTCTTGGAAAGTGTTGTTCCTTTTGGCCATCTCTTCTCTCTCTCTCTTGTGAATCTCCTTTTTCTGATTTTTCATCAGGAAAAGGCAGTTTTGCGGACTTCATTTAAATTCTTACATAAGGTTGTGAATTCTAACAACATTAATAGAGAAATTGTTGTCCCTTCTTTGGCCTAGATTTAGAGTTGGGCGTTAGCCGTAAAAACCAGCGTTAGAGGCTCCTAACACTTGTTTTTTACGGATTCCGGTATTTAGAGTTCAGTTACCGACACTCAAAAATCACCCAACGCTCAAATCTCTACCGACAGCTCAAACCCAGTAGTTAACATATACCGACAAAATAAACATCCACGAATCACAAAACAAATATTACACAAACTACACTTACACTCATACAAACACTACACTATATTTATTTTTATGATTTAATAATTTTTCATCAAAATACAAAGGATCAAAGTTGCGAGATCTCGGGTGTTAGAAAAAAAACAACACAAATCCATTTTGCCATTGACTTACATTGACACACGGGAAAAGACCCTCATATAGCTACATCTAACTAATAAGATTATCACAAACATACACTCATCGATGCATACAAACAATATACACCACATAACATACACAAAAAAGTTATTTATTACAAAATGAACACGATTTAGTTACTTTTTCACACAAGCTCATGACGTCACTCACTTTACGAGGAAAACCAGTCTTTGAAAACAAATTAACAAAATTTAGAGCCTCCATTGACTTCTATGGGGAAGACGTGCTCGTGCACGGGAAACACAGATTTCCATAACGCACGCAAATAGCGTAGACCTAAAAACTCCAAATACCAGCGCTAGAAATAGGAAAAAAAAACATGCTTTTCTGCATTAGACCCAGCTATGATAAATAGATCAAGAAATGACTATTTCCCTAGGGTGGACTTATGGATTGTACTTATTGAATATTCACAACAGCATTAAATTGTTTCATACTTTTACATTACATCAACTAAAAATCAACATCACTTGTAACAAACTTTTTTATCAAAAAAAATATATTTAAACGGACAAAAAAATAATTAAAACATTTCAGGATTCACAAACAGTACACAATGGGAAACACCTCTCATTTACCTTTATTATTGCATTTCATTTATTCAACTCATATGCTTGCAGCAACTGCATATCTACATAGGCTTAACACATGATCAGTCATGGATGCACATACATTACTTTTACCATACACTCATACATGTGCATTCAAATGATGGGGGAAAAACACATTACATTCTCTATAGGAATCACAAAACAGAACATATGGATTTTAATGTACTTTTAACATCATGATTCCATCACAATATACCATTAGGAATTACATACAAGAAGAACATCATTACACCAGATTACAGATGTCACTTTATGGGAAGGAACAACAATGCCAGACCGCTATATAGAAGTCAGCATATGTGGGACACAATCACAATATATACGTATATATACATAACACGCATCACCCATCAAGCAACCACAAAGCACACATTTATATTTTATTCAGCACACAATAACAATGTAGCACAATACAACAACACAATGAGGATTTCAGAACTACATAGGCAGGTTAATAATATGATGACGTCATTAGAAGATTCAACCATACACATTACAGATTCACAACTGTACCGCCCCTTTCTGAACTTTAACACTCAATACTACAATACAACATATACGTAAATAACAGTTTGGAACAGCATTATTAGGGAGATTTCAATGGGACAATTAATAAATATTGTCAGATCGCAAATCACTTATATATACAATACTACAGATGACAGCCGGAAGTTATTCAGTATTAGTGCCATTTTAATGGGACGCATACAATATTGACATCTCGGCAATCACTTATATACACAATACTACAGATGGCAGACGGGAAGTTCAGAATTATTATTGCGATTTTAAAGGGACGCATACAATATTGACAGCTCGGCAATCACTTATATATACAATACTACAGATGACAGCCGGAAGTTATTCAGTATTAGTGCCATTTTAATGGGACGCATACAATATTGACAGCTCTGCAATCACTTATATATACAATACTACAGATGACAGCCGGAAGTTATTCAGTATTATTGAGATTTAAATGGGACGCATACAATATTGACAGCTCGGCAATCACTTATATATACAATACTACAGATGGCAGACGGGAAGTTCTGAATTATTATTGCGATTTTAAAGGGACGCATACAATATTGACAGCTCGGCAATCACTTATATATACAATACTACAGATGGCAGACGGGAAGTTCTGAATTATTATTGCGATTTGAAAGGGACGCGTACAATATTGACAGCTCGGCAATCACTTATATATACAATACTACAGATGGCAGACGGGAAGTTCTGAATTATTATTGCGATTTGAAAAGGACGCGTACAATATTGACAGCTCGGCAATCACTTATATATACAATACTACAGATGGCAGATGCTACTTTATCGTTTTCAAACAATGTTGCAGCAACATTGATCGATCACATTCGATGCACATTATACACAACTATGCACTTTCATTCATGTTAGCCTGGACGTGTGCTTGTTACTATAAGATCGCGTTTAAGAAATATTGATTACGCATATGATCAAACATTACAAACATGCACTGTATGTGTGATATTTGACACTTTCACATTGAGATTCATTGGGGGAAAACAACATTTCAGCAAACAAAAAAAAAACGCCCACTGTGAAAGCATTCGCGCCGCTCACATACAAACAAGTGAATACAAGAAGCAATCATTACAAACTCACTACCATTGGACTAATTGTACTATAAATCCCCCAAGCAACATGGCCAATGCATCACTTGTGATCCACATCAGATCAAGTGCATACCTTGTTACGGTGTTTTGAAAGATGGATGACGATGACATTGTAGACACTGCTGGTGCTGCTATTGGCGAACTAGCTGTTGATCGAATCAGGCAGCCTCGGCGGCTCAGACTGAGACGAAGGGGTCATCTGGTTCGAGGTCCTCGTGTCTACAGGGTGAGACCCACCTTGGAAAACATGAGCGACTTTGAGGTTTATGATAAGTATTAGCTCAATCGTGAACAGCTCATTGGCCTTTACAATCTTCTTAAACCTCATTTGGAGCCACGTATAAGAATAAGGACTGCTGTTCCCGGCATGGGTAAGATGCTAAGTTGTCTTTACGTCCTGGCCTCCGGGAGTTTTCAATCCGGAGAAATGTACATGCATGGCCTGGCTCAAGGTACATTCTCTGTGGTGTTTGATAACTTTCTGGACGCCATGGTACGTATCAGTAAGCATTACATAGGATTCCCACAAAATTATGGTGATTGGAGGCGCCTGAAGCGGGAATTCTTTGATATTGCTCAATTGCCCAATGTCTTGGGAGCCATAGATTGAACCCACATTGCGCTGCGTGCTCCAATTGATGACTTGCCCTTCAGAAATTGTAAACATTTTCATAGCCTCAACGTGCAGTATGTTTGTGACGCACAGATGAGGATTATGCATGTGTGTGCGAATTTTGCAGGGGCTTGTCATGATGCCCGCATCCTCGCTCAGTCGTCCCTGTGGAGACCGTTTGAGGAAAGACAAATGCCCCCTGGTTATCTCGTTGGTGAGTATTTGTGCACAACATGGTTAATTAGTTAGACAATTGCCACTGTAGTTTTAAAATGTTAGCGTAATGTTCAGCTATAGGATGCAATTTAACCATGTCATTGTCTCTTTCCGCTAATGTCTAGTTTTAGTTCAATGCAGATATGTAGCATGTCTTACCTTAAATGCTCAGATAGAGAATGCAATGTAACCATTTCGTTTCCATTTTACACAAGGTCTGGTTTCAGAGAAATACGCATATGTAGCATGTCTTAGCTGAAATGGGAAGATATTAGCTAATGCAATTTAACCATGTCATTGTCTCTTTCCGCTAATGTCTAGTTTTAGTTCAATGCAGATATGTAGCATGTCTTACCTTAAATGCTCAGATAGAGAATGCAATGTAACCATTTTGTTTCCATTTTACACAAGGTCTGGTTTAGGAGAAATACGCAAATGTAGCATGTCTTAGCTGAAATGGGAAGATATTAGCTAATGCAATTTAACCATGTCATTGTCTCTTTCCGCTAATGTCTAGTTTTAGTTCAATGCAGATATGTAGCATGTCTTACCTTAAATGCTCAGATAGAGAATGCAATGTAACCATTTCGTTTCCATTTTACACAAGGTCTGGTTTAGGAGAAATACGCATATGTAGCATGTCTTAGCTGAAATGGGAAGATATTAGCTAATGCAATTTAACCATGTCATTGTCTCTTTCCGCTAATTTCTAGTGTTAGTTTAATGCAGATATGTAGCATGTCTTACCTTAAATGCTCAGATAGAGAATGCAATGTAACAATTTCGTTTCCATTTTACACAAGGTCTGGTTTAGGAGAAATACGTATATGTAGCATGTCTTAGCTGAAATGGGAAGATATTAGCTAATGCAATTTAACCATGTCATTGTCTCTTTCTGCTAATGTCTAGTTTTAGTTCAATGCAGATATGTAGCATGTCTTACCTTAAATGCTCAGATAGAGAATGCAATGTAACCATTTCGTTTCCATTTTACACAAGGTCTGGTTTAGGAGAAATACGCATATGTAGCATGTCTTAGCTGAAATGGGAAGATATTAGCTAATGCAATTTAACCATGTCATTGTCTCTTTCCGCTAATGTCTAGTGTTAGTTCAATGCAGATATGTAGCATGTCTTACCTTAAATGCTCAGATAGAGAATGCAATGTAACCATTTCGTTTCCATTTTACACAAAGTCTGGTTTAGGAGAAATATGCATATGTAGCATGTCTTATCTGAAATGGGAAGATAGAGAATAAGATTGAACTAGATTATTTTAAAAAAAAATAAACATTTGTTAGTGGATTATCGTGTACAACATATTTTATTGGACTCAAAATACTATTTTGAGGATTCAGTTTGAATTATGTTCTGTTCTTAATTTATAGGTGATTCTGGGTACATGAGCCGGCCTTGGCTTATTACCCCCTTGCGTAGCCCGACTGATGTGTCTGAGGAGCGCTACAATAGGGCTCATAAGAGAACCAGGGCGGTGGTTGAAAGGATGTTCGGGCTCCTGAAGATGAGGTTCAGGTGCCTGGACAGGTCGGGAGGAGCCCTCCAGTACAACCCAAAGAAGGTGGCTAAGATCGTTATATCCTGTAGTGTCCTGCATAATATTGCACAGCGGGCTGGGATGCTGCAGGGCGTCCAGTCGCACAGAAACCTCCTCAGAGATGAGGAGGATGATCCTGTTCTTGAGGGGCCATTCCGGGACGAGGGGCTCGATGTCAGAGCAGACATCATCAACCGCCACTTTAGACGGTAAATAATAGAAGTTAGACTGGAGTATTGTCAATAGATGTGAACTCTAGGGAAATAACAAGTAGAGAATTGTGCAAACATGTTAGGATTGTTCATCAAATGCTAAAAATGTGTTTCATTTATTAATATAGGTGATGCTCTGTGCATTGGGTCCTGTAGCGAGTCTTTGCTACCTGGTTTTTAAAGAGGACATCAGCTGGTAAGTATAAATGTATGGACTGTTGCTGGCATGAATTGTACACAAATACATCATATGGCATACATTTTCTAAACTAGTATTTAGTTTATACATTACTTAAAATGTAAATACTCAGAAACGGATCCTCTAGCATAACTATCCTCTAGCATGACTATGGTTCAATGTCACACATTAGAGGTTCGTTCTGCTCAATATGACTCATCTTCACACTTGATAGAACATAACACAAGATGCTACACACGCTTAGTAAGCTAGTGACAGAAATTGATTCAGAAATGGGGGGGGGGTGGGTGGGAGAGTGCTACAGAACTGATTCACACACTTGTAGTAGTAGTTTTCTTAAAAAAATGTATGCCATTAGGGAGATGACTTCATGTAAAGACTGAAAGGGAAGAATTCGAAGAATGACAGTGAAGAATTCCCAGACTGACAGTGGAAAAAGACAAGATTGAAATTGAATAATACCAATGGGATCATGTCTGGCATTATCTTTCAAATCTGCTGACCTTGAAAACCATACAAAGACATGTTCACATGGTAAGTGACAACTATTTGATAGAATAAGGCTGTGGAGGTATCCTATTGGGGACACTTAGATTATTTTCTAATTTTTAGATGGTATTTCACAGTCCCCTATTTTTGAAATGATGAATAAGACACCTATTAAAGATCAACTGTTTACCCCTGAATTGACTTTCAAAGACCATGCATTATCCAGGTTGGTTTACCAATGCATGCTAGTTAAGAATCACAGCAAGAATGTTGAATCTTAGTAGCTTACATACATTAGTCATAATTAGATATTTAGGGATCACAATCAGACACTTAGATTATTTTCTAATTTTTAGATGGCATTTCACAGTCCTCTATTTTTGAAATGATGAATAAGACACCTATTGAAGATCAACTGTTTACCCCTGAATTGACTTTCAAAGACCATGCATTATCCAGGTTGGTTTACCAATGCATGCTAGTTAAGAATCACAGCAAGAATGTTGAATATTAGTAGCTTACATACATTAGTCATACTTAGTTCATAATTAGATATTTAGGGATCACAATCAGAAAAAGGAATACATATTATAGTTGATATAGAGGTATTTGAATGGGCATGAAATATTACATTTATGTTCAGCATACATATATATTTATTATTGAAATTTGATATACATTATTATGTATAAAAAAATATGATATATAAATTTAATTTTTATTACACAATATAATGGTGTATGGTTTGTTTGGTTTTTAATAAAAAAAAAATCAAATCATAAATATCTTTATCAAATTATGCACAAAGTTAGAGCATAGACACAAGATGATTGTAAATGTATTTTATGAATATTTTAAAACGTGTGTATTAACTTATTTAAATTTTGTTTTTTCATTTCAGATTGTCATCTGACGACTTCCCGGAATATATATATTTTTTTTTTTTTTTGTTAAAAAATTAAATTATTTTTAAATGGTAATAATCCACATTTGATTATTAAATACCCTCTTTTGAACAGATTATAATAAATAAATAAACAATTTGACTCCCATGACTGGTAGTTGTCTATTTGACAAGCACATGCATAAGATCAAATTAGGCATTAATTTTAGCAAATCCACTGATTCAGAGAATATTAAATGAAACTATCTTTTTAAAAAAAATTGGGGAGTGAGATCCATCGATGCTTTTCTTGTGAAATTCTTCGATGTTAAAATAATTTCGGATATGTAGTCAGAATTTGACAAAAATGTTTTTGGTTTCACTTTTAAGAAGGGAAGTGGTTCACTTACATTAAAGTGACAGTGTTGTTGAATGTAAAATTAATTTTATAAGATCTTGTATCTTCCTTAGGTATCTAAAAACATTATTTAATTAAATTTATAATTTTTAAATTAAAAAATGGTCGGTCATTTAACTTCATATTTTGCACAAGCTAGTTATTGGATGCCATGTTAATAGATTTTATTTTCTAGTGGAGTCATTTAAAGGGACATTTAATTATAGTTATTAATATTATGTATTTATTAAAATCTTACCTCTTGGGTTAGACATCACATATCTATGTATAATTTTCATTCCCCTTTAGTTTCTTTCGACAATGTTAAAACAACATTCTGAATGTTTTTGTCCTTAAAGGGACATTCACAAAGTATATTGTGTCTTGAATTTTTAAAAATAATTAAAGAATTTAAACATATTTATAAAGTACTATAGAATTACATTCAGTCTTGAAATATACTTAGAAAAAGATACATCAATGCACATATCTTAGTCAATTACATAAGGCATCTATGTGCAACCAACAATCAGCATCAAAATAGCCTATGTAGATATGTATTTAATCCAAGATTATATATAATTACAATCTAATGATTGAATAACAAAACATATTAAGTTGTTCAAATATTATAATCTTATCCAAAATGCATAAATAACATACAGCTTAATGTCCCTCGAAGCTGAAGACTGCGAAATACATCCATTACAATATATATTTCAGTCAGTGTGTAAAACAATCCAGAATTTTATCTAAATATGCTTTACTCATATGTTATACTAATTTTGCAAAAGGAATGTGCCTAGGTTTATGATTTTTCAAGCATTATTGTGAAATGTCTCCTTAAAGGGACATGAACGCAAAATATACTTAAAGGGAGACAGTTAAAAAATTAATGATTTATACATTCAGAACGAGTATTCTATTTTAAGCAACTTTAAAAATTGACTCATATTATCAATGTTCCTCGTGATGTTGCTATCATTACTTTAAAAATAAGGCATTAAATTGATAATTTATTTGCTTCAGTACTCTGGACAGAATTTATTTTGTTTTGGGTGGATTAATTTATCCAACAATCATCAAGGACAACCCAGGTTTTTGCCAAAAGTGTCCATAATCTAAAATATCATTATTGATTTGCAAAGAAAGATAACAAGATAATTATTAACATTTGAGAATCAGAGTAAATTATAAAATTATAAAGTTGCTTAACATTTCATGCTCAATCGGAATCACGAATGCTACATTTGTTTGGACAGTGTCCCTTTAAGAGATTTAAAGAGTGTATTTACTTCTCTTCTTATCTTGACATACTTTGCTTGAAAAGCATATCGAGATAGGCTCAGTAGATGAAGATTGGTGGATGCACAGAGATGCCTTATGTGATTGGCTCAACCATGTGCATTTAAATGTCTTATGTTGAGGATATCTAAATACAAAGATAAATTGCTTTTCATTTTAAAGTCTAAACAATTTTCTATCTCTACAGATCATTTGATACAATTGTTTGTTTGTAATGTCTATTTAAAAATAAAGACGCCATTGCACAATAACATATATGAGCAGTTCAGACAAATACAAGCTCGAGGTTTATTTACTAATAGCAAACAAACCTGTAGTTTAACATCTATAAACAGATTATCCAAGTTACTGACATTATAACCTGAATTTGAACATTCAGAAATGTGGCGTGGGAAACGGATCTTGAAACACCAGATTTGCATCTTTAAACATTAGAGTCTAATGTCACGCAATAGCACACAATCAATGTGCATTATAAATACATTTAATAGAGCAATGTCAATACTTCACAATAAGTCAACAAATTGATTTTATGAACAATAAAGACATACAATATTAAATGTGTATTTGTATTAAAGAAACAGACCGTTATTAAACCGAAAAATGTCGACAACATTTAATAATGTGACAGTATTAGATTTTAAAGAGAATTTAAACATTAATATTTAACGGATCACGGATATTAAATCGGCGTCACACATATCCGCATGACAGGCCCATGAGTTACAAATACTTCTGCATGAAAAATGAAGTAACAGCACCACCAGGAGGTATGTGTATGGAAGTTGCTAAGATATGAAACATTAAGGAACGGCCAATCAGAGTTCATCACACAAACACAACTTGAGTCAGGATGGTCTCACAGACATTCTAACAATATTTCAAACTTTTATCCAATCAGATGTACAGATAACTTGTCCCATGGTGCATCTCATGTTTACTTCACCATATAAAAGTCCATTACACGTTGCCATTTTTGTCAGTTCTCTAATGCCTGCAGGCGTATATATATATTATTATTATAATTATTAGATTATTCTACAACCCAGCAGGCATGAAACCTCCCAGGTTCACCAAGCAGGAGAGCGCTGCACTGGTCCACGCCGTCAAGGACTTTTATCCCCAGCTGTTTGGGAACAAGAGGAGGTCGACAGATGCGCCTGTTAAGAAGGCCCTCTGGGAGTCTATCACCAATGCGGTTAAATTGGTGTGTGGCGTCCAGAGGAGCCAGGATCAAATCATGAGGAGATTCGGAGATATGAGGTTGCGCTTGACAAAAAAAGTCAACCTCATAAGGGACTGGGTACAAGCCCGTAAAAGAGGGGGCCAAAGAAAGGCCCCGCGGAAACTATACCTACTCCCTTATGAGGTGACTTTATGCGAGCTCCTCAATCTCCGGGTCCCCAAAAGATTTAGATCCTCGCCATCCTTGGCCTCCTCTTCTTCCCTCCCAGCTGCGGGATTTGAAAGTCCTGACGCGGGGGCCAGGGCAGCTGCTTCTCCGTCCGGTGGCCTGGGAGGAGCTGCTGGAGAATCTGAACCAGGTAACTATCCAACTTTCATATAATATCTTAATATTTGATTATTTTTTTTAAATATGTGTATATAGTCAGATACTAAACCTATACAGATCTCACAAAATACACTACATATGATGTTTAGATATCTGATTTTAGATTAGTGACACATGAAATAGGAATGATGTTTCTTGCGCTCTACAGAATATGCGTCACAGAGCGAAAATGGAATTGCGCATACACGTTAACATGGGTTTGCTGTAAGTGGCATTGCTTGACACATGTTGGTCAAATGACAGATGCGTAATTCCGCTTGGAATCATTGCGCAATGATCGCGAAAATGGAATTGCGCATACACGTTAACATGGGTTTGCTGTAAGTGGCATTGCTTGACACATGTTGGTCAAATGACGGATGTGTAATTCCGCTTGAAATCATTGCGCAATGATCGCGAAAATGGAATTGCGCATACACGTTAACATGGGTTTGCTGTAAGTGGCATTGCTTGACACATGTTGGTCAAATGACGGATGCGTAATTCCGCTTGGAATCATTGCGCAATGATCGCGAAAATGGAATTGCGCATACACGTTAACATGGGTTTGCTGTAAGTGGCATTGCTTGACACATGTTGGTCAAAATGAAATGTGAATTATTATATATGTGAAGAATACAGTATTCTTATTTTCAATATTATACATAATAAAAAAAAAAGCAGAATCCAAATAAATTATAACATATGCCCATCAATTGATGAGAATGAAATAACACAACAAAATAATTAAAGCTACAGTAAACAACACAACTGATTGAAAATAAGAGTACAGGATATATTTATCATGAATTTAATTGAGGAAACAATTAACTCATGGGACTACCAAAGGATTAATAGTTTTTAATTGATTTGCTAATAATGTAAAGATTTTAAACATGGCATGATTTGTATTAATGATATCCAATCCTCATTTAATATATTACAGATCTGGATGTTGGTGCTGGATCCTCAAGCCAGGGCTTGTCACAGTATGGTATGTCTCATTTTAATTGACATTTGTCTTAGAAACATGGACAGAACATTACATACTAAATCCATATTGTTCAATATTTATATGTATCTGCAAAATGGATTTTTTAAATATTTGCAAATAAGAATAAATAAAAAAAAAATATAGGATTACATTGTAAGACTACTCTGATTTTGTTTGGAATTTAAGATATCCCATCTATTCTGGATGTCTTAATTTTAATGTAAGATTCTTTGAATGTCCAATTTATATTCTTCCCTTGTGTATTGCTTAATCTTATTTGTATACATTTTTAAAAAATACACACACTTTTGCATATATTTTGATTTTAAAAATATAGATTCCATTTTTGAAATTGATCACGTCATTTAAGGGACATGCCAACTAAATTTTACATAGACTGATTTTTAAACGTGATTTTATTGTTTTGTTTAAACATTTTATGAGCTACATTGGTTCAGTCTATTGTTTTAGTTCTTCTAAAAAAAAAATGGATTTTGCTTTAGGTTAAACAATGCATTACTGGTATTATCCGGCTGTTTTTTTATGCATAAATTTGCATTTTGACAAAAGTTAAAATCATGTGTTCAGATAACAGTAGTACATAGTTTCAAAAAGTATACAATTACACATTTAGAGCTTCATGTCCCTTTAATAGATGAAAATTAAATAATTCTTAGGATATCTTTAAATAACATATTAGATTGGAATTGCATGCTCAATCCCATTCATTACATCAACATATGGAGTAGAGAATTCATTAACACCAACATTGTCAAATCAATATATTTTTATATTAAAGGGACACTGAGCTAAAATTATTAATGTTGTCATTCAGATAGAGCATGCAATATTAATCAACATTTAAATATAATACTATAATCATATGTGAAATATTCTATTGCAAAATGTATTTTAAAATCAAGAATGTACGTTTATCTGCAGCTCAATTTTGGTTGACCAACCTGGGTTTTTAGTGATGATTGGTGGATACCTTCAACAAACAATATTTATTGAATCCAATATTGCTTATCTGCCTTTAAGATTAAAATGTAGCAACATTCAAATTATAATAGGAGTCAATGTTAAATCATTTGGAACAGTTTGAACAGTGAAATCAATGATTGAAATAAATCATGTCAGTGTCCCTTTAATAAACAATAGATTCATTAATCTTTACATTCTTTGGATTAGACAATATTGATATATAATTCACATATTCACTGTTGGAGTTACTTTATAGATATAAGCATACTCTAACAGGACCATGATTACATATTTGTACTGATCAATTTGGTTTGGTATTGTGATCAATATGTGTTGTGTCCTAAACAAGATTACTGTACATTGCACAAATGGCTCGATGTGCCACATGTCTTTGTTTATATTTGTCAACAGCTGTTATTCAAAAGGTGGTTTGTGTGTATTCTTTTAAGAACATTGATCAATGGGTATATTTAGATATGCAATAGCATCGTATGAGATGAGTTTGATGTCTAATATAGTCAGAAATTAAACATATGTTCAATACATCATTTTTAACAGAATCCCATTGATTCAATCAAGCATTTTTTTGGATAATGACTGCTGTATTCTTCACATTTTCAAGTTGATTATTCTTAAAAATCACTACAGATGTGATTTAGTGCTATCCCAAATGTGTTCACTAATATATATCTATATCATTCATAGAGAGAGTTGGTGTGGGGAGCCCAGAGGAATCCAGCACTGACACAGAGCTGCCTTTGCGGTCTTCTGGTAAGTCCATTGACTCATTTATATGTCATTGAAGGTGTATTGGTAATCAATATTATGAGCATGATTCTGATGAAGCATAACATTTGAAACAAACATATCATTTACTCCTCTGATTATATATTAATTTTCTTGGAATATTGAAAGCTTAATAATTAAAAATTTCTTAGTCTACACCTTTGTTATTCAGAAGATGTATAGCATATGTTTGTTTTCATGTTCATTTTTGACAACAGTCATCAAGTGATACACACATGAGAAATCTTAAATGTTCTATGTACTATGCTTTTATGATGTTAAAATTAATACAAACAATAAATCTAAAATCTGAATCATTGAGAATAACAAATCTAATGTCATTTGTATGCTCCATCAAAATGATGTAAATCATAACTTTGGGTGTGTATATCTTTAATGCAACATTGATGTGTGTCTTTGAGCAACAGTAACATATGTTATAATATCTGATCTTAACGTGTACACAACATGTTATGTTTTACAGAGATTGATTTAACATGTGGGACGGAGGAGGAAGAGGCTCCCTTGAAGTCTGATGGTATGTGAAATATATCTATCATGTTTCCATCATGTTGCTTTATTGGAAATCATTTTATTGAAGACATTCAAAGTCTACAGCTTTTGCACTTTAAAAAGGAATATTATTTGTCTGTTCAAATACACTACTGCCCCCTTTCTATATAAGGCAGCATGAAAATATGCTTGGATTGTTTTTTTTTTTTTTATTTCTAATTCATGCCATCATTATGTCACATGCATATTCCAGGCCAAACCACAATAATAATTTTATAATTGTACAGACAGTCATTGATATTCATCTGAGTGCCTATATGCATACCATATCCTCATGTCATAATTGTTTAGAAATTCAAACACACTTCTAAGTATATTGAAAACATAATCAATTTGAAATGCGTTGATTTGATTTCATGATGTATGAGATGTTAATATATTTGTATTATTTATTTCAGATGGATCCTCCACCTCTGGTCATCTGTTTTCCGCCCCTGCCCAGTCCCCTGCCCAGTCACAGACCCCTGCCCAGTCCCCTGCCCAGGCCCAGACCCCTGCCCAGGCCCAGACCCCTGCCCAGGCCCAGACCCCTGCCCAGCCCCCTGCCCAGACCCCTGCCGGCCCTTCCCATTTTTCCTATCCTGTCCCTCCCAAAAAACGCCCCTTCGTCCCCCTTCGCCGCTCTCCCCGTATTTTGGCCCGTACAGCTACCCCAGCTGCCCAGACCCCAACTCACCACTCCCCAGCTGTACGGCCTACCCCGGAGCAGCAGCTCATACATCCCCAACCCAATCCGATCCCTCCCCAACCCAATCCCATCCCTCCCCAATACAATCCCATCCCTCCCCCCTGTCTCAACCTTCATTGTCCTGGGTGTCGGATTGTCCTTCCCAGGCACAGCTGTAAGTATCATTCAAAATCCACATTATAAGATACTTAAAGGTACACTGAAGGCAAATTGTTTCTATTGTGATTCAAATAGAGCAGGCAATGTTAATCAAATTTATAATTTACTACTCTTATGAATTATTCTTCATTCTCTTGCTATCTTTATTGAAACAAAGAAATGCCTAGAATTAATTTTAAATCGAAAATAAGTCTGGACATCATTTCTTTATTGTTGGATGAATGTATCCATCAATCAGCAGGGACAAACAAAGTTGATAAACAAATATGGCCTGCCCTATAAACCTACATTCTTGCATTCAAAATCTAGCTAGAGAATTCTAACATTTAAAGAATATGTGTAATTTTTTATTATTTGTAATGTCATGCTCTATCTGAATCAGTCAATTAAATATTTAGGTTCAGTGTCCCTTTAATTTGATATCACTACATATACCAATCACCACTACTTGGATCCAACAATTTATGTACAAATGTTGATACATTATCTCTTGTCTAACCCAGTGGGAATGTAATTTCTTCAGGTTGCTATGTTTACACAGCTTGTCCTCAACGCCAAAATGTTTAAGGATAGGTGTGCCTACCACAGTATAATTAAAATATTTAAATTGCTAATGTAAGTACAATGTAAATCCTTTAACAAGATTTTATACACTCAAGCTGTATAAGTGGATCATCGAAAACCAATTAAAGAGGACAACATGTTTGAGTAAACTGTCCCTTTAATGATTTTGGTCTGTCTGAATAACATATTTAATGTGTAAAGAATCAATTTCAACAAATTGATGTAAAGAATGATTTGTCTTTATGATGACAATGTATCTTTGCTTATTTTTTCTTCTGTTGTGTAATTATCCTTAATATTTTATTTATTCTTTATTTTAGTCTGTGACTCAACATGGCTCATGCTAGAAGGTATAGCACGTGTAGAGCAGGCCGTGTTGAGGAACCCAGCTGTCCTGAGAGGGATGAACGACACCATGCAGGCCCAGCTCCAGGTTCAGCATTTGACTGTGTGGCAGATCATGCGATTAAATTCAATGCCTGAATCTGGAGCTGGACATGCACAGGACGATGAAGGGGATGATCAGTAAGTGGAGGATCTGGAGATGCTCCAAGGGCGCAGATAAGAATCCTCCGTCCACATGTTGATTTTTTTTATGGTTGCCATTTGGCCTTTTTTTCTGTTTATTGTTGTGCCTGTTGCACTCTTTTACCTTGTCATATATCTACAATGGGGCTATGCTGGCCCTTGGCAACTCTCTTCATGGACTGTGATGCACTCTGTTACCTTGTCATATATCTACAATGGGGCTATGCTGGCCCTTGGCAACTCTTTTCATGGACTGTGATGCACTCTGTTACCTTGTCATATGGCTCCAATGGGGCTATGCTGGCCCTTGCCAACTCTCTTCATGGACTGTGATGCACTCTGTTACCTTGTCATATATCTACAATGGGGCTATGCTGGCCCTTGGCAACTCTCTTCATGGACTGTGATGCACTCTGTTACCTTGTCATATGGCTCCAATGGGGCTATGCTGGCCCTTGCCAACTCTCTTCATGGACTGTGATGCACTCTGTTACCTTGTCATATGGCTCCAATGGGGCTATGTTGGCCCTTGCCAACTCTCTTCATGGACTGTGATGCACTCTGTTACCTTGTCATATATCTACAATGGGGCTATGCTGGCCCTTGGCAACTCTCTTCATGGACTGTGATGCACTCTGTTACCTTGTCATACGGCTCCAATGGGGCTATGCTGGCCCTTGCCAACTCTCTTCATGGACTGTGATGCACTCTGTTACCTTGTCATATGGCTCCAATGGGGCTATGCTGGCCCTTGCCAACTCTCTTCATGGACTGTGATGCACTCTGTTACCTTGTCATATATTTACAATGGGGCTATGCTGGCCCTTGGCAACTCTCTTCATGGACTGTGATGCACTCTGTTACCTTGTCATATGGCTCCAATGGGGCTATGCTGGCCCTTGGCAACTCTCTTCATGGACTGTGATGCACTCTGTTACCTTGTCATATGGCTCCAATGGGGCTATGCTGGCCCTTGGCAACTCTCTTCATGGACTGTGATGCACTCTGTTACCTTGTCATATGGCTCCAATGGGGCTATGCTGGCCCTTGGCAACTCTCTTCATGGACTGTGATGCACTCTGTTACCTTGTCATATATCTACAATGGGGCTATGCTGGCCCTTGCCAACTCTCTTCATGGACTGTGATGCACTCTGTTACCTTGTCATATGGCTCCAATGGGGCTATGCTGGCCCTTGCCAGCTCTCTTCATGGACTGTGATGCACTCTGTTACCTTGTCATATATCTACAATGGGGCTATGCTGGCCCTTGGCAACTCTCTTCATGGACTGTGATGCACTCTGTTACCTTGTCATATGGCTCCAATGGGGCTATGCTGGCCCTTGCCAACTCTCTTCATGGACTGTGATGCACTCTGTTACCTTGTCATATATCTACAATGGGGCTATGCTGGCCCTTGGCAACTCTCTTCATGGACTGTGATGCACCCTGTTACCCTGTCATATGGCTCCAATGGGGCTATGCTGGCCCTTGGCAACTCTCTTCATGGACTGTGATGCACTCTGTTACCTTGTCATATGGCTCCAATGGGGCTATGCTGGCCCTTGGCAACTCTCTTCATGGACTGTGATGCACTCTGTTACCTTGTCATATGGCTCAAATTTTCCTTATTTTTACAAGATTATTTATAAACGTTGTTGATGTTTTCTGACATACTAATAAAAGACATGTCATTGCACGATTCTTTGTCCTCCTTATTCATTTTATTGATTGAAAGCTCTAGTTTATCGGGTTGATCCTTAAAGGGACCTACCAAAAATAATGTTTTTTCCAGAATCATATATGTAATACAATTGTAAATGACTTTAAGATTAACATCTCCAATGTAATTTTATTATTTGTCTTTATATATTTTTCTCAAAGCTTTATCATTGCATGATTATGATTAGCATAGTAATTCTTTTATATATGTATATATAGATTGTTATTTGTGTATATATGTATATTTCAAATTTCACATCCATGTGTGTATTTATAAACTCTGCATGAATTGATGCACCTTTAACAAATGATCAGAGGATTGATACAATGATATAATCCCTGTAAAGTGTTCATTTTATTGAAATAGTATTGTCTCTGTGTATCCTCTTTTTAAAAATAAAAATCATGTCCCTTTAAGTGATGGTGAGCACAATTGTTAATGAATGGATTTCCATTTCTAAAGCGTTTTTGTCCTTTTTACATGAACAAGGACATATAATCTTATTAATAAACAATCGTATAGTAATGTTGACAGCACATGTATTTAATTTTCAATTCTTATTATCAATATATCTTATTGTAAAAGTGTAACCAAATCAATCTCTGTGTGTAATGCGCATATTTTAGATGAGGAATATTTTTTCCCAAATATTTTTAAAAAATACTTCTCCTCCCATATATGGCTATAGGTAGGCTGACCATATTTCAACTTGAATAAATGACACGTTTGATCAATACATGTGTCATTATTGTTATTCCAAAACAATCTAAACATATCTTAAAACATCAATGGCATATGTATTTCTCATGAGTATCTTTTAAATGTTAAAGATATACACCATAGCTATAGTTCAAGGGACAGTCAAGTCCGAAAAGATGAATCATGATTTCGTGACATTCCTAGATAGCAATCTAGACACATACTAGTTACTAAAATATAAATACGTTTCTTATTGATATGCCAAGCTGTCAACTGAGTCCTTGTATTGGCTGCAGTTTTTCAGCGATCTCGGATGCGCCATGTTGCTTAAGACGTCACCTGCCAGGCTGTCCAATGATTCCTTGTATTGACTGTTGTTTTTACGCGATCAAGGATGCACCTTTTATTGGATGGCGTTTTGACGCGATCAAGGATGCGCCTTTTTTTGGTTTGCGTTCTTACGTGATCAAGAATGCGCCTTTTATTGGATTGCGTTCTTACGTGATCAAGGAAGCGCCATGTTAATTAAGACGTCACATGCAAAGGTAAAAAAACGTCTGGTTGTATTACGTATTCCCGCAATATTTGTTTGTGCACGTTAAACACGTTTGTGAATGAGAAGACAAGTTTAAAAACATGGCGAATATGGATTTTTTGCATCATGTTACATTGTTGACCCATAGCTGATAAAGACCACCACATTCTCTTTTGCTGGATGTCTGGTTGAATAAACGAACGAAAGCAAAATGTTTTCATGCATAAGATATTTCGAGGCAAGTGCAAATCTCTATAGTCCATGTTGTTTAATATGTTTGTCAACAATATGTTCCTTTTTATGAAAAATGACTGTTGTGTTTAATGTTAAAGATATCTAATTCATAAATATGCGCTATTGTGTTAGAATAAAGTAATCAATATGCATTTATCTTTATCATATGCTAAATGTATGATGCCGACTTCTTCTAAATGTAATTTCGTCATATATTTTATTAAAGGTTCATTAGACACTCACATTAGAAATCAAAATATTTTATTTGGTCTCTAGTTAGATAGTCCATTGTTTTCCAAATACACATCTCATTTTGCTTCTGTTCAAATAAAATGTAAGTAATTTTCAGACTCCTCGCCAAGCCTCAAAGATTCATGTGAATACCATCTCCAGCTTTCTCCTGTTTGTGTAAAGGGTCTTTTCATATGTTAATGATGGGGTATTGTCTTGTTTTACGGTTGTAATGGGGATTCATCTATATTTTCAATAGAGATAACCCGATTTTCTTCAAAAGTGTTTAAAGCTTTGTAATATTGATATCAGTATATGTTAATCTTGTTGTTTCTAGTAGTGTCTATTACATGCAGTTCTGTTAAAAATATAGTATACTGTCCCTTTAATGCAAATGTTTATTTTTGTATCATGTATGAGTTCCACATTGGTTAATCTCCAAATATATTATTGTTAGCATATTTCCCCCCCCCCCACTCCTAAAAGGACTTTAAACCATATTCATTGTTAAAACAAATGTCTTTGTAAAAAGAAATTAACACAATAATGTCTCTTTAAGAAAATAGACTTTATTTAACACGTCAATATAAATCAGTTTTCAATATTTATTGTTTGAACAAGTACATGTAGATATACCAACAATCTGCAAATATTCTATGTTAGCATATGTAATTTTGTTAAAGGGACAGTTTAGCAAACAAATAATGTTTAGCATTATTAAAAAAGTCAATTTTGTAATATCAATGATATTAAAGGTTTCTCACCAATTAATCATTTGTCTGTGTTTATTTTAATTTGCTAGCTAAACCTATGAGGTTCGTGTGCTCATTTCTTAGAGCTTGAAGAGTGCATGTAATCATTATGCAATTTGACCACTAGAGGGCATTTGGATAGCATTTGTATATCTAAAACCTTGAGCTCATACAGCATTTTTACCATGTATTGATCATTGATTGTGTAAAATGTTGTTATGTCAGAACAACAAATAAGTGGTCATTTTTCATAGGCATAGATACAAGGGTAAGCACATAAGTCACACTTATTTCTCCATGTTTTGTTGTTTCCAACTTGATAATGCGTAATACAGTGTTTTCTTTGTAATTAATAATGTTCTGACTGTCCCTTTAAGCTGTGTTATTGGCATTCAAATAGTAATATGCCATCATGGATAATTGTAATGGTAATTTTGTTTGCGAAAACAAATACTTACTTCCTCTTCCTTCCCCTCTTCCCACGTTGCTGAGGCTCTGGGAGGGGCAACTGCCGACTCCGACGAGTTCTCCTTGGAGATGTTGTGGGAAGAGTGGAAGGAAGAGTACTGGGACGACCAAGGTGAGGAGGAGTAGATGGGCCGGCAGGAGGAGATGGGCCGGTAGGAGAAGATGGCCCGGCAGGAGAAGATGGCCCGGCAGGAGAAGATGGCCCGACAGGAGAAGATGGCCCGGCAGGAGAAGATGGCCCGGCAGCAGAAGGCCCGGCAGCAGGAGGCCCAGCAGCAGGAGGCCCAACAGCAGGAGGCGGACCAGGAGGCAGACCAGCAGGAGGCAGACCAGCATGCGCCTCCCGGAAGAAATTAAACATCTCTTGTTGGAGATTAAAGTTTCTGTTTTGGCCTTCTTCGATTCGAGTAAGGAGGTGTATGATTTGGGTTTGGCCTTCTCGAATGCCACTGAGCTCTTCAATTATTCTACTTCGGCCTTCTATATTTTGTATCCGGGAGTTACGCATCTGGTCTATGTAGTCTAGTAGAACCCGCACCTCCGCTATTTCCTCTTGTTGTGCTTGGCGGGGTGCCCGTGCACGGCGGGGTGCCCGTGCACGGCGGGGTGCCCGTGCACGGCGGGGTGCGGGTCCTTGAGGGGCCTCTGGTTCCGCGGCCTCTTCCTCTGGTTCCGGGGCCTCTTCATCTGGTTCCGGGGCCTCTTCCTCTGGTTCTGGGGCCTCTTCCTCTGCTTCCGGGGCCTCTTCGTCACGGGGGGCATCTTCCCTCCGAGGTGGAGATTCATCCCCACCACTCTCATCCCGGGGAAAAGGAGGAGCCTGTATTTGCTGTGCTGCCTCCTCCCCAGACTCTGTATATTTGAAAAAGAAATAAATGTATATATTAGCATATTTCAAAATAAAGCTTTAAATGACTTAGCTTACGATACAATTACAAATGCAGCCTCATTAATCCACTTTGAAATCTAACAATCAATACGATTTCCGCATTTTCTAAACCGTGTTTGTGATATCTGTGGTCAATCTGAATGTTTTAGCGTTTGTTTTCAGTCTGTTTAAATGCACACCTAACCTATAGCCTAGATACTGATGTAACCGCAAAGTAATTGTGAATGCTTGTAAACAATGTTATAGCATTAATCTGATCCTTAAAGGGACATGAAACCCAATGTTTTATCTTTCATGATTTTGAAGCATACAATTATAATCAACTTTCTAATGTACTTTTCTTATCTAATTAGCTTCATTCTCTGGATATTCTTTGCTGAAAAGCATATCTAGATATGCTTAGAAGATGCTGATTGGTAGCTGAATATAGCTGCCTCCTGTGATTGGTTCACCGTGTGCATGGCTATTTCTTCATTAAAGTATATCTAAAGAATGAATCAAATTAGGTAATATAAGTAAATTGGAATGTTGTTTAAAATTGTATTCTCTACCTTAATCATGAAAGTAAAGGTTTGCGTATAGTGTCCCTTGAAATACATTCGTATGTGAATTTATTTTTTATCGGAGATGCTGGGACGCAACATTTCCTCCCATCTGCAGTAATCGATTTCCAGTGCAGGGCCGCCACCGGTTCCTGCGGAATGTCGGGCCTCCAGGCTTAACTTTTTCTTAAGATCCATCTTGCAGTCCCGGTATCGATGTTTAATAGAGTCCATATCTCTGTTCCGGCCACCCACTGCATTGACTGCATTCCTTATCTCATGCCAGAGCTTCCTCTTCTCAGTCGGGGTGGTCTTCTGATGCTGCAGCCTCCTATACCTGGCCATATAGGCTTCTACGAGGGCCTCCTTCTCCTCCATCGAAAACCTCGCCTCCCTAGTCGCCTTGGCCTTCCCCTGTGACGATGCCCTCTGTTTCCCGGACTGTGAAGCCCTACTCTGTCCGCCACTGGGCCCAGCCACTTGTTCATCTTGAACCAAGTGGCTGGGTCCACCCACCGCTTCCACCCCCGCTTCCTGCCCCCCTTCCTGCCCTATTCCTCTCCCCCTCCCTCTCCTCCCCCCTCTACCTCTCCCCTGCCTGCCCTCCATCTCTTCCCTAAACTAAACACCAAATAAGCAAACAAAAAGTGAGTGTGATCAAATGAAAGGGGGTCAAAATAAAGAACTAAAAAGACCAAAAAAAGTGCTGAAAGTGTGAAAGGGATATAAATAAAAGAGGGTAAGGAATATTTAAATGAACAGAATGAAGAAGACTAAAAGGAGGATATGTAAACTAAATGTAACTAGGGGATGGGTATGGGATGGGGTATGGGATAAGAGTAAATGGGATGAAAGGGAATGGTACTACAGGGAATGGGGTATGGAGTGTATGTAGTGTTATTGATAAGTGTATGTATGTATTGAATGTGTTTGCTTGTAAATGTGTTAAGTGTACAGAAAAAGCACTCGCACGCTAACTCACACTACTGCTAATTCTCATTAACTCACACTTCTACTAATTCTCACTAACTCACGCTACCACTAACTCTCACTAACTCCCACTAACTCACGCTCCCACTAACTGACTCTATCACACTACCACTAACTCTCACTAACTCCCACTAACTCACGCTCCCACTAACTGACTCTATCACACTACCACTAACTCTCACTAACTCCCACTACCACTAACTCACTCACGCTCCCACTAACTGACTCTCTCCCACTACCACTAACTCCCACTCACTCACTCACGATAACACTAACAACTGACTCTCTCACACTAACACACTCACAATAATGCACTAACTCTCTAATCTTAAACCTCCAATCTCCAAAGACCCACCAGCAACACAGTCAAAGAAGCCCTGCTTGTGTGGTGCTTATATACCCTGTGTAAATGTTTAATGATGTACCGATTTGCGTTGTAAATTGGGTTCAGGTGTGCTTTATTAGCAATTAGTATTTGTGCAATGTGTATTAGGTGTGTGAATTTGCGCATGCTCATTTTGAGTTAGTATATGTGTAGAATGCGATGATGTCATAGTGCTCGTTTTCTATAACATTGACCAATAGTATTATGTTTAAATGTGAATTTGCGATGGTGTGGTATTAGTGAAGTGTTGTATATGTATGTTTGTCCTAATATATAGTGATATTGAATGCGATTATTTTGCTAGTGTATGTATTTTTTTTATTTTCCTTGTTGTTATTTTGCGTATTTCCGCATCTTAAAGTATATGCGTATTCCCTGTATTTTATTATATTAAAATTCCCCCCGCTTGTGAATGTGTAATGCTTCTGTGCTTTGTTTAGTGATTGTTGTTGTGACATTTGCGGCATGTTATTGTTGTGCATGATGTGGTATGCGTCATATGACCGAGCTGTGCGTATTTCTCGCGAGATCGAGTGTTAGATGAAAAAAGCGTGTTTGTTTGCTTTTCCATTGATCTCTATGGGAGACTGTCTAACGCGGGCAGGATTCCGCATGTGAAATACACGCGTTAGGAGTATCGTTAGAAGGTATTGTTGGAACTCTAAATACCGGAGTCAAACAATGCCGTGCGTTAGACATAAACCACGCGTAGCGTTAGCAACCCATCTACCGCCAAACTCCAAATCTAGCCGTAAGTGTCCTAATCTTAAGAATTCTTTGGAGAGATCTTTACATTCTTTGGATGTGGTGAGAGCTCTGAAATATTATGTTGAAGCTACTAAAGATTTCAGGAAGACTTCTAGTCTATTTGTTATCTTTTCTGGTTCCAGGAAAGGTCAGAAGGCTGCTGACGTTTCTTTGGCATTGTGGTTAAAGCTTTGGATTCTTCAAGCTGATTTGGAGTCGGGTCAAGCCCCGCCTCAGAGAATTACAGCTCATTCTACTTGATCAGTTTCCACATTTTTTGGGCTTTTAAGAATGAAGCTTCAGTTGATCAGATTTGCAAAGCAGCAACTAGGTCTTCTTTGCATACATTTACTAAATTCTACAATTTTGATGTATTTGCTTTTTCGGAAGCAGTTCTTCAGGCAGCTGTTTCAGTTTGATTCTTCTGCTTATGATTTAAGTTTTTCCTTTCATTTATGAGAATAAACTTATATTTGGGTTGCGGATTAATTTTTTTTCTAGTGACTCTTACGTGGAGTTCCACTTCTTGGGTATTGCTATCCCATACGTCACTAGCTCATGGACTGTTGCCAATTACATGAAAGAAAACATAATTTATGTAAGAACTTACCTGATAAATTAATTTCTTTCATATTGGCAAGAGTCCATGAGGCCCACCCTTTTTATGGTGGTTATGATTTTTTTGTATAAAGCACAATTATTTCCAAATTCCTTTGCTGATGCTTTTTACTCCTTTCTTTATCACCCCACTACTTGGCTATTCGTTAAACTGAATTGTGGATGTGGTGAGGGGTGTATTTGTAGGCATTTTGAGGTTTGGGAAACTTTGCCCCTCCTGGTAGGATTGTATATCCCATATGTCACTAGCTCATGGACTCTGGACTCTCTCTCTTTCTATCTTTCTCTCTTTTTTTTCTCTCTTCTTCTCTCTCTCTTTTTTCTCTCTCCTCTTTTTTTCTCTCTTTTTTTACTCCTTCCTTTTTTCTCTCTTTTTTCTCTCTCTTTTTCCCCCCCTCTCTTTTCTCTCTCTTTCTCTCTCTTTCTCTCTCTTTCTCTTTTCTCTCTCTCTCTCTCTCTCTCTCTCTCTCTCTCTCTCTCTCTCTCTCTCTCTCTCTCTCTCTCTCTCTCTCTTTCTCTTTTATCTCTCTCTCTCTCTCTCTCTTTTTCTCTTTTATCTCTCTCTCTCTCTCTCTCTCTCTCTCTCTCTCTCTTTCTCTCTCTCTCTGGTAGCCACATGTGAAATAGGGGCCCATATGGGCTTTTGGGGGTTGTAATATAGATTAGAGGCTCAATTATGTTGTACAAAAATAAATGCACTTTTCTTCTTGCAATATGTTCACTGTTACCACAGTGACCACATACAGTATCTATACAGACAACGTGCACATATTTTATTAAGAGAGGGACTTCTCTACTATTAAGTAAACTTTATTAGGGGTCTCTAGACAGACCAGACACCTGAGACCTCATATCTTTGCGCACTTTTTAATGCAATATATTTTTTCAATAATTTTTATTAGATAGTGTTATTATGAGTTTATCAGTTAACCAAACCTCTGAGGTCATGCTAACCCGACGTGTGTTAAATTCAGTGCTCGAGTGAAAAAATTTGCTTTCAACTTGTAATACGTGCACTACTTCCGAGGCACGCAAACACCCGCAATAAACCCCTTATCGCTGGCGCGTAGCAGTTACTGTGCTCCAAGCGTAATCATAATATGACCCTTTATTGGCATAATCGATCATACAATAATAATTCTCCAGATTACATGCAATGCAATTTAGATTCTGCTAAGAAAACATTTTCCTCGTGGAATATTTTCCTCCCTTTAATTAAATAAGATCAATTACAGTTCTAATACCACTGAGCATCCTTAATACAAGAAAATATATGCAGAGTATGAAGAGAGTTTTTCACAGAACTTTGCTCCCATTGGTGATTTTAGGAAAGAAATTAATAAAGTTTATTGCCATCTAGATAAAATAGTATTACAAAATTGCACATGAATACTAGTTGAAAATTCTTGAATTACTCGCATAACTGGTTATTATTTTTGCTATGATTTGTGTCATTTTGATGTGACTACTTTAACTACTCATGTATGACTGTCTGTATTTTTATTCCCCTGGATTCTATTACACCCTCCTAATGCATAAGATACTACTGAATACAAGTGCTCTTCATGGTACAAAAAGTAAGGGACCCCGAATACTTTTTAATTTATTATCAATCAAATGAAGAATGGTTTCATATAATTATAGGCTTTGTTTAAAGCTTAAAGGGACATTCCGGTCAAAATTTAAATGCACATAGATGAATTACATCTTTGAATAGAAACATATTTGCAATATACATGTACTGGCAGAAATGCTTCTTGTAAAAGGTATCACTCTTTTAGTGTTAACATTTTTCTCTGCAAGTGCCTGTAAAGTATAGCTAGATATTGTCAGTTCACCAGCATTTTCAATACTGCAGCTGCTCAGAATGCCAGTGGGGCTTGTATTATATCAGCAATTAAGAAATTCAGTCATTACCAGATTATGCAAGCACCTTAGGCTCTTGGAGCAAGTGCTGTGTTTAAAATGCTGGTGCAAGGTGCATACTTAAATACACTTTTGAAACAGCTATAGCTTTTATTAGAAGCATTTTTGCTAATAAATGTATACTACAAAACACTTCTATTCAAAACTGAAATGCATCCATGTGGATTCCGATTATTGGCTGGAATGTCACTTTTAATGATAAAATATCCCTCATGGCTTGTTTTGGTTGAATTTATTACCTAGGATACTGATGTAAACATTATATGCATCATGCAAACAGATAAGATGTTTAGAAAAAAAAGGCCATATTTCTTGAAATATTAATGTGGGTCTGTTGCCCGCATTTACTGTTGCACAAGCATTTGCTTGGCTGCCCCTTTGAGCGACCAGTTCTGTGAGAGGTGATAAAGAGGTTACTACTGCTTCTTACATTGCAGAGGCTCTATTGAGTATGATAGAAAAGAAAATTTTTAGTTAGAGATTTTAATGCCAAACATCTAGGGATAGTTTACAAGTGGAGTGGTAATGTTAGCACGGGCGCAATATACAAAATGGCCCGACCACACTAATTTACACTTATATCACAAGTTGAAAGTAAATTGCTTGCATTTCCTTGCATTTCTATTGGCTAATTTTTCAATTCAAATTCAAATCAGACAATAGAATGAAATTTTTCTATTGGCAGGTTTGAATTTGATTTGAAAAATTAACCAATAGAACTGCAAGGACACCCCTATAAAAGGGGGAAACCTGCAATAAAACTTCAGTGAGCTGCGGGGAAAGCCCGAGAGAACAGCTGCTGCCCTGGACCTACTGCAGCTGTGGAGCCGCCCCTGCCCCCCTGAGGAGTAGGATTAAAGTTGGTGAATTAAAAACTTGAGTTTCTTTTGGGGGGTTATTTTAGTTTTTTTTTAGGGTAGGATTTTTTAAGGAGAGGATTTTTTTTTTTAAAGAAAATGGCCTAGATTACGAGTTTTGTGTTAGAGGCTATGCGGTTTTCCCTCACCGCTCACTTACCTGCAGCGCTGGTATTTCGAGTTTTCAGAAACCCGTCGTTAAAAGGCAAGAAGTGAGCGTTGAGCAAAATTTTGCTCATTACCGCAATCCAATACCAGCTCTACTTAAGTCAGTGGTGAGCTGGTTGTACGTGCTCGTGCACGATTTCCCCATAAGAATCAACGGGGAGAGCCGGCTAAAAAAAAGTCTAACATCTTCAAAAAAGCAGTGTAAAACTCCTTAACGCAGCCCCTCTGATTCCTATGGGGAAATAAAAGTTATGTCTACACCTAACACCCTAACATGAACCCCGAGTCTAAACACTCCTAATCTTACACTTATTAACCCCTAATATGCCGCCCCCGACATCGTCAACACCTACATTATAATTATTAACCCCTAATCTTCTGCTCCGGACACCGCCGCCACCTACATTATACTTATGAACCCCTAATCTGCTGCCCCAAACATCGCCGACACCTACATACTATTTATTAACCCCTAATCTGCCGCCCCCAATGTTGCCACAACCTACCTACATTTATTAACCCCTAATCTGCCGCCCCCAATGTTGCCGCAACTATATTAAAGTTATCAACCTCTAAACCTAAGTCTATCCCTAACCCTAACACCCCCTAACTTAAATATAATTTAAATAAACCTAAATAAAATTACTATCATTAACTAAATTATTCCTATTTAAAACTAAATACTTACCTATAAAATAAACCCTAACGGCTAGATTTAGAGTTTTGCGTTAGCCGTCAAAACCAGCGTTAGGGGCTCCTAACGCTGGTTTGGGCTACCGCTGGTATTTAGAGTCATGTAGGTAAGGGTCTAACGCTCACTTTCCAGCCGCGACTTTTCCATACCGCAGATCCCCCTACGCCATTTGCGTATCCTATCTTTTCAATGGGATCTTTCTAACACCGGTATTTAGAGTCTTGGCTGGAGTGAGAGTTAGAACCCTAACAACAAAACTCCAGCCGCAGAAAAAAGTCAGGAGTCAAGAGCTTTTTGGGCTAACGCCGGTTCATAAAGCTCTTAACTACTGTGCTCTAAAGTACACTAACACCCATAAACTACCTATGCACCCCTAAACCGAGGTCCCCCCACATCGCCGCCACTCTAATACATTTTTTAACCCCTAATCTGCTGACCGCACACCGCCGCAACCTACGTTATCCCTATGTACCCCTAATCTGCTGCCTCTAACACCGCCGACCCCTATATTATATTTATTAACCCCTAATCTGCCGCCCCCAACGTCGCCGCCACCTATCTACAATTATTAACCCCTAATCTGCCGACCGGACCTCACCGCTACTATAATAAAGTTATTAACCCCTAATCCGCCTTACTCCCGCCTCAATAACCCTATAATAAATATTATTAACCCCTAATCTGCCCTCCCTAACATCGCCAACACCTAACTTCAATTATTAACCCCTAATCTGCCAACCGGACCTCACCGCTACTCTAATAAATGTATTAACCCCTAAAGCTAAGTCTAACTCTAACACTAACACCCCCCTAAGTTAAATATAATTTTTATCTAACAAAATAAATTATTTCTTATTAAATAAATTATTCCTATTTAAAGCTAAATACTTACCTGTAAAATAAACCCTAATATAGCCACAATATAACGAATAATTATATTGTAGCTATTTTAGGATTAATATTTATTTTACAGGCAACTTTGTATTAATTTTAACCAGGTACAATAGCTAGTAAATAGTTAATAACTATTTAATAGCTACCTAGTTAAAATAATTACAAAATTACCTGTAAAATAAATCCTAACCTAAGTTACAATTAAACCTAACAGTACACTATCAATAAATTAATTAAATAAAATACCTACAAATAAATACAATTAAATAAACTAACTAAAGTACAAAAAATAAAAAAATAATTTACAAACATTATAAAAAGATTACAATTTTAAGATAATTACACCTACTCTAAGCCCCCTAATAAAATAACAAAGGCCCCCAAAATAAAAAATGCCCTACCCTATTCTAAAATACAAATAGAAAAGCTCTTTTACCTTACCAGCCCTTAAAAGGGCCTTTTGCGGGGCATGCCCCAAAGAATTCTGCTCTTTTGCCTGTAAAAAAAACATACAATACCTCCCCCCCAACATTACAACCCACCACCAACATACCCCTAATCTAACCCAAACCCCCCTTAAATAAACCTAACACTAAGCCCCTGAAGATCTTCCTACCTTATCTTCACCACGCCGGGTATCACCGATCTGTCCACAAGAGGCTCCGAAGTCTTCATCCAAGCCCAAGCTGGGGCTGAAGAGGTCCATCATCGGGCTGAAGTCTTGATCCAAGCACGGTCTGAAGAGATCCATCATCCGGCTGAAGTCTTCTATCAAGCGGCATCTTCAATCTTCTTTCTTCCGGATCCATCTTCATCCCGCCGACGCGGAACATCCATCCTGGCCGACGACTTCCCAACGAATGACGGTTCCTTTAAGGGACGTCATCCAAGATGGCGTCCCTCGAATTCCGATTGGCTGATAGGATTCTATCAGCCAATCTGAATTAAGGTAGGAAAATTCTGATTGGCTGATGGAATCAGCCAATCAGATTCCAGTTCAATCCGATTGGCTCATCCAATCAGCCAATCGGATTGAACTTGAATCTGATTGGCTGATTCCATCAGCCAATCAGAATTTTCCTACCTTAATTCCGATTGGCTGATAGAATCCTATCAGCCAATCGGAATTCGAGGGACGCCATCTTGGATGACGTCCCTTAAAGGAACCGTCATTCCTCGGGAAGTCGTCGGCCAGGATGGATTTTCCGCGTCGACAGGATGAAGATGGATCCGGAAGAAAGAAGATTGAAGATGCTGCTTGATAGAAGACTTCAGCCGGATGATGGATCTCTTCAGCCCGCGCTTGGATCAAGACTTCAGCCCGATGATGGACCTCTTCAGCCCGCGCTTGGATCAAGACTTCAGCCCGATGATGGACCTCTTCAGCCCGCGCTTGGATCAAGACTTGAGCCCTATGATGGACCTCTTCAGCCCCAGCTTGGGCTTGGATGAAGACTTCGGAGCCTCTTGTGGACAGATCGGTGATACCCGGCGTGGTGAAGATAAGGTAGGAAGATCTTCAGGGGCTTATTGTTAGGTTTATTTAAGGGGGTTTGGGTTAGATTAGGGGTATGTGGGTGGTGGGTTGTAATGTTGGGGGGGGTATTGTATGTTTTTTTTTACAGGCAAAAGAGCAGAATTCTTTGGGGCATGCCCCGCAAAGGGCCCTTTTAAGGGCTGGTAAGGTAAAAGAGCTTTTCTATTTGTATTTTAGAATAGGGTAGGGCATTTTTTTATTTTGGGGGGCTTTGTTATTTTATTAGGGGGCTTAGAGTAGGTGTAATTAGCTTAAAATTGTTGTAATCTTTTTATAATGTTTGTAAATTATTTTTTTATTTTTTGTAACAGTTCTTTTTTTATTTTTTGTACTTTAGTTAGTTTATTTAATTGTATTTATTTGTAGGTATTTGTATGTAATTAATTTATTGATAGTGTAGTGTTAGGTTTAATTGTAGATAATTGTAGGTATTTTATTTAATTTATTTAATGATAGTGTAGTGTTAGGTTTAATTGTAACTTAGGTTAGGATTTATTTTACAGGTAATTTTGCTATTATTTTAACTAGGTAACTATTAAATAGTTATTAACTATTTAATAGCTATTGTACCTGGTTAAAATAAATACAAAGTTACCTGTCAAATAAATATAAATCCTAAAATAGCTACAATATAATTATTATTTATATTGTAGCTATATTAGGGTTTATTTTACAGGTAAGTATTTAGCTTTAAATAGGAATAATTTATTTAATAAGAGTTAATTTATTTTGTTAGATAAAAATTATATTTAACTTAGGGGGGTGTTAGTGTTAGGGTTAGACTTAGCTTTAGGGGTTAATACATTTATTAGAGTAGCGGTGAGGTCCGGTCGGCAGATTAGGGGTTAATACTTGAAGTTAGGTGTCGGCGATGTTAGGGAGGGAAGATTAGGGGTTAATACTATTTATTATAGGGTTATTGAGGCGGGAGTGAGGCGGATTAGGGGTTAATAACTTTATTATAGTTGCGGTGAGGTCCGGTCGGCAGATTAGGGGTTAATAAGTGTAGGTAGGTGGCAGTGACGTTGGGGGCGGCAGATTAGGGGTTAATAAATATAATATTGGGGTCGGTGGTGTTAGGGGCAGCAGATTAGGGGTACATAGGGATAACGTAGGTTGCGGCGGTGTACGGAGCGGCAGATTAGGGGTTAAAAATAATATGCAGGGGTCAGCGATAGCGGGGGCGGCAGATTAGGGGTTAATAAGTGTAAGGCTAGGGGTGTTTAGACTCGGGGTACATGTTAGGGTGTTAGGTGCAGACTTAGGAAGTTTCCCCATAGGAAACAATGGGGCTGCGTTAGGAGCTGAACGCTGCTTTTTTGCAGGTGTTAAGTTTTTTTTCAGCTCAAACTGCCCCATTGTTTCCTATGGGGGAATCGTGCACGAGCACGTTTTTGGAGCTGGCCGCGTCCGTAAGCACCGCTGGTATTGAGAGTTGCAGTGGCGGTAAATTATGCTCTACGCTCCATTTTTGGAGCCTAACGCAGCCATTCTGTGAACTCTAAATACCAGCGGTATTTAAAAGGTGCGGGGGGAAAAAGCACGCGTAGCTAATGCACCCCTTCTAACGCAAAACTCTAAATCTAGCCGTAAGATAGCTACAATATAACTAATAGTTACATTGTACCTAGCTTAGGGTTTATTTTTATTTTACAGGCAAGTTTGTATTTATTTCAACTAGGTAAAATAGTTATTAAATAGTTATTAACTATTTAATAACTACCTAGCTAAAATAAATGCAAAAGTACCTGTAAAATAAACCTAACCTAAGTTACAATAACACCTAACACTACACTATAATTAAATAAATTAACTAAATTAAATACAATTACCTAAATTAAATTAAATCAGCTAAAGTACAAAAAAATAAAAAAACACTAAATTACAGAAAATAATACACAAATTACATACATATAAACTAATTACACCTAATCTAACAGCCCTATTAAAATAAAAAAGCCCCCCCCAAAATAAAAAAAACCCTAGCCTAAACTAAACTACCAATAGCCCTTAAAAGGGCCTTTTGCGGGGCATTGCCCCAAAGTAATCAGCTCTTTTACCTGTAAAAAAAAATACAAACAACCCCCCAACAGTAAAACCCACCACCCACACAACCAACCCCCCAAATAAAATACTAACTAAAAAAACCTAAGCTCCCCATTGCCCTGAAAAGGGCATTTGGATGGGCATTGCCCTTAAAAGGGCAGTTAGCTCTTTTGCAAGCCCAAACCTCTAATCTAAAAAATAAACCCACCTAATACACCCTTAAAAAAACCTAACACTAACCCCCTGAAGATTGACTTACCGGGAGAAGTCTTCATCCAAGCCGGGCCGAAGTCCTCAACCAAGCCAGGAGAAGTCTTCATCCAAGCCGGGCGAAGTGGTCCTCCAGGCGGGCAGAAGTCTTCATCCAGATGGCATCTTCTATCTTCATCCATCCGACGTGGAGCGGGTCCATCTTCAAGACATCCGACGCGGAGCATCCTCTTCATCCGGTGTCTTCTTACTGAATGAAGGTACCTTTAAGTGACGTCATCCAAGATGGCGTCCCTTAGATTCCGTTTGGCTGATAGAATTCTATCAGCCAATCGGAATTAAGGTAGACAAAATCCTATTGGCATATGCAATCAGCCAATAGGATTGAAGTTCAATCCTATTGGCTTATCCAATCAGCCAATAGTATTGAGCTTGTATTCTATTGGCTGTTCCAATCAGCAAATAGAATGCGAGCTCAATCCTATTGGCTGATTAGATCATCTTGGATGACGTCACTTAAAGGTACCTTCATTCAGTAAGAAGACTCCGGATGAAGAGGATGCTCCGCGTTGGAAGTCTTGAAGATGGACCTGCTCCGCGTCGGATGGATGAAGATAGAAGATGCCGTCTGGATGAAGACTTCTGCTCATATGGAGGACCACTTTGCCCGGCTTGGATGAAGACTTCTCCCGGCTTCATTGAGGACTTCGGCCCGGCTTGGATGAAGACTTCTCCCGGTAAGTCGATCTTCAGGGGGTTAGTGTTAGGTTTTTTTAAGGGTGTATTGGGTGGGTTTATTTTTTAGATTAGGGGTTTGGGCTTGCAAAAGAGCTAACTGCCCTTTTAAGGGCAATGCCCATCCAAATACCCTTTTCAGGGCAATGGGAATCTTAGTTTTTTTTAGATAGTATTTTATTTAGTGGGTTGGTTGTGTGGGTGGTGGGTTTTACTGTTGGGGGGTTGTTTGTATTTTTTTTTTACAGGTAAAAGAGCTGATTACTTTGGGGCAATGCCCTGCAAAAGGCCCTTTTAAGGGCTATTGGTAGTTTAGTTTAGGCTAGGGTTTTTTTATTTTGGGGGGGCTTTTTTTATTTTAATAGGGCTATTAGATTAGGTGTAATTAGTTTAAATATCTGTAATTGTGTTTATTATTTTCTGTAATTTAGTGTTTTTTTTGTACTTTAGCTGATTTAATTTAATTTAGGTAATTGTATTTAATTTAGTTAATTTATTTAATTTTAGTGTAGTGTTAGGTGTTATTGTAACTTAAGTTAGGTTTTATTTTACAGGTACTTTTGTATTTATTTATAGGTTAGGATTTAATTTTGTACTTATTTTAGCTAGGTAGTTATTAAAAAGTTAATAACTATTTAATAATTATTCTACCTAGTTAAAATAAATACAAACTTGCCTGTAAAATAAAAATAAACCCTAAGATAGCTACAATGTAACTATTGGTTATATTGTAGCTATCTTAGGGTTTATTTTATAGGTAAGTATTTAGTTTTAAACAGGAATAATTTAGTTAATGATAGTAATTTTATTTAGATTTATTGTAATTATATTTAAGTTAGGGGGTGTTAGGGTTAGACTTAGGATTAGGGGTTAATAACTTTAATATAGTGGCAGCGACGTTGGGGGCGGCAGATTATGGGTTAATAAATGTAGGTAGGTTGCAGCAAAATTGGGGGCGGAAGATTAGGGGTTAATAAATAGTATGTAGGTGTCGGCGATGTTGGGGCAGCAGATTAGGGGTTAATACATATAATGTAGGTGGTGGCGGTGTCCGGAGCGGCAGATTAGGGGTTACAATTTTTATTTTAGTGTTTGCGATGCGGGAGGGCCTCGGTTTAGGGGTTAATAGGTAGTTTCTGGGTGTTAGTGTACTTTTTAGCACTTTAGTTATGAGTTTTATGTTACAGCGTTGTACCATAAAACTCATAACTACTGACTTTTAAATGCGTTAGGACTCTTGACGGGGAAGGGTGTACTACTCACTTTTTGGCCTCCCAGGACAGACTCGTAATACCGGCGCTATGGAAGTCCCATAGAAAAAATACTTTACGAAGTTTACGTAAGTCGTTTTGCGGTAAGGCCAAAGAAGTGTGCGGTGACCCTAAACCTTCAAGACTCGCAATACCAGCGGGCGTAAAAAAGCAGCGTTAGGACCTCTTAACGCTGCTTTTTTACCCTAACGCACAACTCGTAATCTAGGCGAATGTTTTTTTGGGGGGTTTGCTTTGGTTTTAGGATATAGAGATAGATATAGATATATTATTATTATTTTTTGTGGACTTTTTTATTTTATATGGTACTTTAATTTTAGTATAGGGCTTTTTATTTTTGTGTCATTTTATTTTCTTACTCCAGTGTTTAATATTTTTTGTGTCATTTTTTTGTGATGTAGGAGGTCTTAAGTTAGGGGTCTTGAGGGGTTAGGTGGTTAAGTAGTGTAGGAGGTTAATAGTAATGGGGTTGGAGTGATTTAGAGGTTAGGTAGTGTAGGGGGTTAGTAGCAATGGGGTTTGTGTCAGTTTAGGGGTAAAGCAATGTAGTGGGGTTGTGGTGGTTTGAAGGTTAAGTAGTGTAGGGGGTTAATAGGAATGGGGGTTGTAGTGGTTTAGAGGTTAAGTAGTGTAGCAGGGGTTAATAAAAATAGGTAAGTGGCAGTTTAGGGGTTACTAGAGTAGGGGATTTATTGTGATTTGGTGTTAACATGCGATTATAGGTGTTATTTTTTTTTAATTTGCAGATCTATTGAAGTCTATGGGTTTAATGCGTTCGCAATATCTGAAGTATAGCTTTTTACTCACACTGGGTGTTGCGCAAACGAAAATATTTTACACTTTCAACTGATAATAATCGTGCTACCAAACACGCACAAAAAGCTGTCTTCCAGTGGTGTTTTTGATCTAGCGGGAGCATTAATTACCGCTGCTCTTGTAATCTAGCCCCTAATCGGTTATTAGTTAACTCAGTTTTAAATAATTCTAAAACCAACAGAAATCAGTTTATTTTCTAAAATATGGGAATGGCTTTGAATTTTAAAACATCTTCTTGCAATGCTTGAACCATGCAAAAAGTTCTACAAAAAGATTTGAACAATTAATTTAAATTGTTTTGATTTTTTAAATTAGATTAATTTTAACGGCCAATTCCAGGGTTGATCACAGTTTATCATTTGATCATTATCAGCAAGTAAACAGTTGCGCATGAGCCATTTCAGTGTTGATGCAATAACAATCAACCGTTTTCATTTTTTAACAGCACTTTTTTGATTTTCGCTTCAGTGAAAAATGTCCTATACTTAACATATGTCCGTTTAGTTTATTATTATTTTTTTAACCCAATCTAAATTCTTGATACTGAATGACAAATTTACAGTGCCATTTTTATTTATTGAATTCAAAAACTAAAAAGGCTTGATAAGAACTGGACAAAGTTTTTTTGCCTTTTTGGGCAAAATCACTTTAAAATTACCCTTCACCATTTTGCATGACCTTAGGAAGCAACGTCACCAAACACTTCCTGGTCATTTAAAGGGCCAGTAAACCCACCAAATAATGTTATATAATTCTGCACATAGTGCAGAATTATATAACATTAGCCTAGCGCCAGTTTTCTAAATGAAAGTTTTCAGAAAAATTTATCTAGGAATCTAATTTTACAGACTGACACTCCTTGCTCTACTGAGTGGGTCTGTTTCTTTCCTAAGCGCATATGGGCACGCTGTCTAGTCCCAGCCGGCCTGATCGCGCCGTTAAACTAAATGTAGCTCGCTCTCACTACCAGACCAGAGTGGAAGCAAGCTACATTTAGTTTATCAGATATATATACTGTATATAGAAATATATATTTAATAATAAAAATTAAAAACAGTTTTATGTGAAGAACATAAGAATGTAAAATATGCGTAATGAACTTTAGGTTTTACGCTTTAGGTCTAATGTAGTAGCGGGTTAGTGCACTTAAAAAAAGTTATCTTTTGTAGGTTAAAGAGCTGTTTAACTTAGGGCAATGCCCTACGAAAGGCCCTTTTAAGGGGTATTGGTAGTTTATTGTTAGGTTGGGGGGGGATTATTTTGGGGTGGCTTTTTTGTTTTTATAGTTTATAGATTAGGTTTAATTTTTATTATTTTGGATAATTTAGTTTATTATTTTGTTGCAATCTTAGTGTTTTTTTTTTATTTTTCGTAATTAGTGTTTGTTTTTGGTAATGTTAGATTTTTTTTATTTTTTCGTAGTGTTAGGTTTTTTTAATTTGTAATTTATTTTTTTTATTTTTATTTTATTTTATTTTCTTAAAATAGTTATGTTAGGTTTATTTATAGCTTATTCTTAGTTTTTTTTTATTTCACAGGTAAGTTTTTATTTATTTTAAGATAGTTATATTGTAAATGTAATTTAAAGTCTAGGGGATAGTTAAGTTTAGGGGTTAATAGTTTAATTTAGTGTGTTGCGATGTGGGGGGGCGTCGGTTTAAGGGTTAATAGTTTTATTATAGTAGTATCGATGTGGGGGCCCGGCGGTTTAGGGATTAATAGGTTTATTTAGGTGTTAGCGATGCGGGGGCGGTGTTTTAGGGGTTAATCCCTTTATTTAGTGTCGGCGATGTTGGGGGGCGGCAGATTAGGGGTATATGTTAGGGTGTTAGATTAATACATAACTTTCTTTTCACCATAAGGCAAAAAAAGAAGATAGTACTCTGGTAAATGAAAACACCTTTATTGAAGCAACGTTTCGGGGCCTCCTGCCCCTTTCTCAAGCTCCTAGACATCAATGGGGATTGAGTTATAGCGATCGCCATTCCGTGATCGCAGGTGTTAGTTTTTTTCTAACACTTTCTCTCCATTGATGTCTAGGGGGGAAAACGTGCACAAGCACGTCAAGTCAGGCCTTGGGTTTTGTGCGATATGGAGCTTATCACAACAAAAGAAGGTTTTTCAGTAACTTGTAATGGCAGCACTATGGAGAGTGTGATACCGCTAATTGTTTTGCGTTATTTACGCACCCGGATAAGCGCACAACTTGTAATCTTGGTGTTTGTTAATATAACTTATTTGGTCTTTTACAAAACAGAAACCATTTTCTCTTGTAAGGTGTATCCAGTCCACGGATTCATCCATTACTTGTGGGATATTCTCGTTCCCAACAGGAAGCTGCAAGAGGATCACCCACAGCAGAGCTGTGTCTGTCTATATAGCTCCTCCCCTAACTGCCACCTCCAGTCATTCTCTTGCAGCTCTCGACAAGGGAAGTAGCTAGAGATATGTGGTGACTTAATGTAGTTTATCTTCAATAAAAAGTGTGTTATTTTTAAATGGTACCGGCGTTGTACTGTTTTTACCTCAGGCAGAAATTAGAATAAGAGTTTTGCCTGAGGTTTTTGATGATCTTAGCAGATTGTAACTAAGATCCACTGCTGTTCTCACACATAACTGAAGAGTATGGGAAAACTTCAGCTGGGGGAACGGCCTGCAGAATTAACTGCCCTGAGGTATGTTCAGTATATTTTTTTCTAGAGAGATGATAAGTAGTCTAGAAAATGCTGACAGTGCCTGATATATTTAAGGTAAGCCTGATTGCAGTGATTTTACAACAAATGGCATCATGCTTGCAGTAAAGGGTAATATTCATGTTACTTGCTCTTATGGCTTAGTATGTTAAACGTTTACAGGATTTATAAAGAACGTTTTTTACTAAGGGTGATAAATCTTTATTTGGGGCCTAGTTTTCCACATGGCTGTTATTATACTCCTAGGAATAGTTTTTTAAGGCCCTCTGACTTTGAGTGCATGGTGGGAGGGGCCTATTTTCGTGCTCTAATTGCGCAGTAGTTTTTACATTCTGAGACATCCAGCTTCCCTGAAGGAGTCCCCTGACATATTGGACCTCTGTAAAGGGCTTTTGTGCCTACAAAAGTCTTTTTATGGGAAGGTAGGAGCCACAGTAGAGCTGTGGCAGTTTGCTTGTGACTGTTATAACGGTTTTTACCATTTTTTTGCTTCGTTTTTGAATCTGAGGGGTTAATCATCCATTTGCAAGTGGGTGCAATGCTATTTTTGTCTATTATATACACTGTAAACATTTCATAGAGTTAACTGCTTTTTCACTGTTTTGCAGTTTTTGTGTTTGTTTTTTTCCCTTAAAGGCACAGTACCGTTTTTTATATTCTGCTTTTTCACATTAATTAAAGTGTTTTCAAAGCTTGCTGGTCTCATTACTAGTCTGTTAAACATGTCTGACATAGAGGAAACTCCTTGTTCATTATGTTTAGAAGCCATTGTGGAACCCCCTCTTAGAATGTGTACCAAATGCACTGATCTTACTATAAGTTATAAAGACCATATTCTGGCTTTAAAAGATTTATCACCAGAGGAAACTGACAAGGGGGAAGTTATACAGACTAACTCTCCCCATGTTTCAGAACCTATAACTCCCGCTCAAGGGGCGCCAAGTACATCTAGCGCGCCCATTGCGTATACTTTACAAGACATGGCGGCAGTTATGAATCATACCCTTACAGAGGTATTGTCCAAACTGCCAGGGTTGCAAGGAAAGTGAGACAGCTCAGGGGCTAGGAAAAATACAAAGCTCTCTGACGCTTTAGTAGCTATGTCTGATATACCCTCACAATGTACAGAAGCCAAGGCAGTAGAGCTTCTATCTGTGGGTGATTTTTCTGACTCAGGGAAGACACTTCAACCTGATTCTGATATGTCTACATTTAAATTTAAGCTTGAACACCTCCGCATGTTGCTCAGGGAGGTTTTAGCAACTCTGGATGACTGTGACGCCATTATAGTCCCAGAGAAATTGTGTAGATTGGATAAATACTATGCAGTGCCTGTTTACACTGATGCTTTTCCAATACCTAAGAGGTTTTCAGAAATTATTACTAAGGAATGGGATAGACCAGGTGTACCGTTCTCTCCCCCTCCTGTTTTTAAAAAGATGTTTCCCATAGATGCCGCTACACGGGACTTGTGACAAACGGTCCCTAAGGTGGAGGGAGCAGTCTCTACCCTTAGCGAAGCGTACAACTATCCCTGTCGAGGACAGTTGTGCTTTTCTAGATCCAATGGACAAAAAATTAGAGGGTTACTTTAAGAAAATTTTTATTCAACAAGGTTTTATTCTCCATGCCCTTGCATGCATTGCCCCTGTCACTGCTGCTGCGGCCTTCTGGTTTGAGTCTCTAGAAGAGGCTCTACAGGTAGAAACCCCATTGGATGATATCCTTGACAAGCTTAAAGCTCTTAAGCTAGCCAATTCATTTGTTTCTGACGCCGTTGTTCATTTAACCAAACTAACGGCTAAGAACTCAGGTTTTGCTATTCAGGCGCGTAGGGCGCTATGGCTTAAATCCTGGTCAGCTGATGTTACTTCAAATTCTAAGCTTCTCAACATTCCCTTCAAGGGGCAGACCCTATTTGGGCCTGGACTGAAGGAGATCATTTCTGATATTACTGGAGGAAAAGGTCACGCCCTTCCTCAGGATAGGTCCAACAAATTAAGGACCAAACAGACTAATTTTCGTGCCTTTCGAAACTTCAAGAGTGGCGCAGCTTCAACTTCCTCTAATACAAAACAAGAGGGAAATTTTGCCCAGTCCAAGCCGGTCTGGAGACCTAACCAGGCTTGGAACAAAGGAAAGCAGGCCAAAAAACCTGCTGCTGCCTCTAAGACAGCATGAAAGATCAGCCCCCAATCTGGTAACGGATCTAGTAGGGGGCAGACTTTCTCTCTTCGCCCAGGCTTGGGCAAGAGATGTCCAGGATCCCTGGGCATTGGAAATTGTGTCCCAGGGATATCTTCTGGACTTCAAAGCTTCTTCCCCAAAAGGAAGATTTCATCTCTCATAATTATCTGCAAACCAGATAAAGAGAGAGGCATTCTTACATTGTGTTCAAGACCTCCTACTTATGGGAGTGATCCACCCAGTTCCAAAGGAGGAACAGGGGTAAGGCTTCTATTCAAATCTGTTTGTGGTTCCCAAGAAAGAGGGAACCTTCAGACCAATCTTAGATCTCAAGATCCTAAACAAATTTCTCAGGGTCCCATCCTTCAAGATGGAGACTATTCGAACCATCCTACCTATGATCCAGGAGGGTCAATATATGGCTACCGTGGACTTAAAGGATGCTTATCTGCACATTCCGATACACAGAGATCATCATCAGTTTCTTAGGTTCGCCTTCCTAGACAGGCATTACCAGTTTGTGGCTCTTCCCTTTGGGTTAGCTACGGCACCAATAATCTTTACGAAGGTTGTGGGGTCACTCCTAGCGGTCCTAAGGCCGTGGGTTATAGCAGTAGCCCCTTACCTAGACGACATTCTAATACAGGCATCGAATTTTCAAATCGCCAGGTCCCATACAGACATTGTTCTGGCATTCCTGAGGTAGCATGGGTGGAAAGTGAATGAAGAAAAGAGTTCTCTATCCCCTCTCACAAGAGTTTCCTTCCTAGGAACTCTGATAGATTCTGTAGAAATGAAGATTTACCTGGCAGAGGCCAGGTTGTCAAAACTTCTAAATTCCTGCCGTGTTCTTTAGTCAACTTCTCGCCCTTCAGTGGCTCAGTGTATGGAAGTAATCGGCTTAATGGTAGCGGCAATGGACATAGTGCCATTTGCCCGCCTACATCTCAGACCGCTGCAATTCTGCATGCTCAGTCAGTGGAATGGGGATTACACAGATTTGTCCCCTCTACTAAATCTGGATCAAGAGACCAGAGATTCTCTTCTCTGGTGGCTATCTCGGGTCCATCTGTCCAAGGGTATGACCTTCCGCAGGCCAGATTGGACAATAGTAATGACAGATGCCAGCCTTTTGGGCTGGGGTGCAGTCTGGAACTCCCTGAAGGCTCAGGGCTCGTGGACTCAGAAGGAGGCACTTCTTCCGATAAACATTCTGGAACTAAGAGTGATATTCAATGCTCTTCAGGCTTGGCCTCAGCTTGCTGCGGTCAGGTTCATCAGATTTCAGTCGGACAATATCACAACTGTAGCCTACATCAACCATCAAGGGGGAACAAGGAGTTCCCTAGCAATGTTGGAGGTTTCAAAAATAATTCTATGGGCAGAGGTTCACTCTTGCCATCTATCAGCTATCCATATCCCAGGAGTAGAGAACTGGGAGGCGGATTTTCTAAGTCGACAGACGTGTTTGCGCAGTTGATTCAACTTTGGGGCAAATCAGAACTGGATCTCATGGCGTCTCGTCAGAACGCCAAGCTTTCTTGTTACGGATCCATGTCCAGGGATCCCAAGGCAGCACTGATAGATGCTCTAGCAGCGCCTTGGTCCTTCAACCTGGCTTATGTGTTTCCACTGTTTCCTCTGCTCCCTCGTCTGATTGACAAGATCAAGCAGGAGAGAGCTTCGGTGATTTTGATAGCACCTGCGTGGCCACGCAGGACTTGGTATGCAGATCTGGTGGACATGTCATCCCTTCCACCATGGACTCTGCCGCTGAGGCAGGACCTTCTACTTCAGGGTCCTTTCAACCATCCAAATCTAATTTCTCTGCGTCTGACTGCTTGGAGATTGAACGCTTGATTTTATCAAAGCGTGGTTTCTCCGAGTCGGTCATTGATACCTTAATACAGGCTCGAAAGCCTGTCACAAGGAAAATCTATCATAAGATATGGTGTAAATATCTTCATTGGTGTGAATCCAAGGGTTACTCATGCAGTAAAGTCAGGATTCCCAGGATATTATCTTTTCTCCAAGAAGGATTGGAGAAGGTATTGTCAGCTAGTTCCTTAAAAGGACACATTTCTGCTCTGTCTATTCTTTTGCACAAGCATCTGGCGGATGTTCCAGACGTTCAGCCATTTTGTCAGGCTTTAGTTAGAATCAAGCCTGTGTTTAAATCCGTTGCTCTGCCATGGAGTTTAAATTTAGTTCTTAAAGTTCTTCAAGGGGTTCCGTTTGAACCTCTGCATTCCATAGATATCAAGCTTTTATCTTGGAAAGTTCTGTTTTTGGTAGCTATCTCTTCGGCTCGAAGAGTTTCAGAGTTATCTGCCTTACAGTGTGATTCCCCTTATCTGATCTTCCATGCAGATAAGGTAGTTTTGCGTACCAAACCTGGGTTTCTTCCTAAGGTTGTATCTAATAAGAATATCAATCAGGAGATTGTTGTTCCGTCACTGTGTCCTAACCCTTCTTCAAAGAAGGAACGTCTTTTACACAATCTTGACGTGGTTCGTGCTTTAAAGTTTTATTTACAAGCTACTAAGGATTTCCGTCAAACATCTGCATTGTTTGTTGTCTACTTTGGACAGAGGAGAGGCCAAAGGGCTTCAGCAACTTCTCTTTCTTTTTGGTTAAGAAGTATAATCCGCTTAGCTTATGAGACTGCTGGCCAGCAGCCTCCTGAAAGGATTACAGCTCATTCCACTAGAGCGATGGCTTCCACATGGGCTTTTAAAAATGAGGCTTCTGTTGAACAGATTTGTAAGGCGGTGACTTGGTCTTTGCTTCATACTTTTTCTAAATTCTACAAATTTGATACTTTTGCTACTTCGGAGGCTGTTTTTGGGAGAAAGGTCTTACAGGCAGTGGTGCCTTCCGTTTAAGCGCCTGCCTTGTCCCTCCCTTCATCTGTGTACTATAGCTTTGGTATTGGTATCCCACAAGTAATGGATGAATCCGTGGACTGGATACACCTTACAAGAGAAAACAAAATTTATGCTTACCTGATAAATTTATTTCTCTTGTGGTGTATCCAGTCCACGGCCCGCCCTGTCATTTTAAGGCAGGTGTTTTTTATTTTTAAACTACAGTCACCACTGCACCCTATAGTTTTTCCTTTCTCTTGCTTGTCTTCAGTCGAATGACTGGATCCGTGGACTGCACTGAAATAAAATTGTACTGTTTGACTTACAGTTAGGGGAGGAGCTATATAGACAGCTCTGCTGTGGGTGATCCTCTTGCAGCTTCCTGTTGGGAAGGAGAATATCCCACAAGTAATGGATGAATCCGTGGACTGGATACACCACAAGAGAAATAAATTTATCAGGTAAGCATAAATTTTGTTTTTATATTTACTGAATGCACAATTTATTCTGTGTAGAGATGCTTTGAAAACATACCCCACTCCAAATTCACTAGTTAAGTGAGGGGATTGTTGAACGGGTAGTGATCCATATTGTTTCCTATTGTGACCAATTGTAAGACTGGCGATACTGACATGAGCATTTCTCATGGATCTTACAATCCTTTGAACACCCAGCCCATAGAAAGTTCTGTACATAAATCTTGACGTTTTATTCTAAATATTTTATTTCATCATCGATCATAACACTGCTTATATGATAAAGTTTGTGAAAAAGCTCATAAAACCATTAGTAAGCTTCTAACCTTTGTATCAAACAGGACTATATTATTTTAGTTCTCTTTTTTTGAGGTGCAGATACGTTTTTTAAATGTAGCTCGCTCCCGCTACCAGACCAGAGTGGAAGCAAACTACATTTAGTTTAATGGCGTGGTCAGGCCGGCTGTGACTAGACAGCGTGCCCAGATGCGCTTACGAAAGAAACAGACCCGCTCAGTAGAGCAAGGAACGAGCGGCAGTTGGGAGTCCAGCTTGTATGTCGTTTTGAGCGATGCTTGCTGCATTGCACATATCATATTTGTCTTGAAGAAGGCCCACAATGGGGTCGAAACGTTGACATTTATTCTATGGTTAAACGCATTTGGAAATAAAATTGTACTGTTTGACTTACAAAAATCCTGTGAGTGCCCTTCTTCACCAATAAGTTTCTACATACAGTGGGGCAAAAAAGTATTTAGTCAGCCACCAATTGTGCAAGTTCTCCCACGTAAGAAGATGAGCGAGGCCTGTAATTTTCATCATAGGTATACCTCAACTATGAGAGACAAAGGGGGGTAGTTATCAAGCCGTCTACCTCAAATACGCTGGAATTCCGCAGCGTATTTGTGGCGAGGCTGATTCGCCTTAGTTATCAAGCCCTAGATACCGGCAAAAGTAGAATTTTGTGACGTAAGCTTCGATCCGCCGGACTCAGTCCGACACAGATCGATTCTTACGTCACTCCAGATGTTCCGCACACAAGTGCGGCACAATCTGACTACTTTTGCTAGTTATCAAAAAACTAGCAGGTACGCTCGGCACTTCTCCGGCCCAGCGTACCTGGTTTTCAAACCGCCTCCCTGGAGGCGGCGGATCCCATAGGAATCAATGGGAGTCTGACCATAGCGAAAGTTCATGTTCGCTGCTGCCCGACATCCCATTGATTCCTACGGGAGATGTCTGCACCTAACACCCTAACATATACCCCGAGTCTAAACACCCCTAATCTGCCCCCCCCCACACCGCCGCAACTAAATAAAGTTATTACCCCCTAAACCGCCGCTCCCGGAGCCCACCGCAACTATATTAAACATGTTAACCCCCTATACCGGCGCCCCCGGAGCTCCCCGCAACTAAATAAAGTTACTAACCCCTAAACCGCTGCTCCTAGACCCCGCCGCAACCCTTATAAATGTATTAACCCCTAAACCGCCACTCCCGGACCCCGCCGCCACCTACATTATACCTAGTAACCCCTATCCTGCCCCCCTATACCGCCGCCACCTAGAATTAAGTTATTAACCCCTATCCTGCCGATCCCGTACCTCGCCGCACATAAATAGTTTAACCCCTAAACCGCCGCCCCCGGACCCCGCCGCAACCTATCTTAAACTTATTAACCCCTAATCTGCCCCCCCTACACAGTCGCCACCTATAATAAATTTATTAGCCCCTATCCTGCCCCCCCCCATACCGCCGCCACTGTAATAAAATTATTAACCCCTATCCTGCCCCCCCCTATACCGCCGCCACTGTAATAAAATTATTAACCCCTATCCTGCCCCCCCCCATACCGCCGCCACTGTAATAAAATTATTAACCCCTATCCTGCCCCCCCTACACTGCCGCAACTCTAATGGAAGATTTCTTCTGCGCCCCTTGGATGATGACTTCTGCCGCTCCGGATCTCCTCTTCAGTTCCATCGGTGGTCGGCTGGCTGAACACGACTCAAGGTAGGATGATCTTCAGGGGGGTAGTGTTAGGTTTATTTAAGGGGGGTTTGTGTTAGATTAGGGGTATGTGGGTGGTGGGTTTTAATGTTGGGGGGGTTGTATTTTTCTTTTACAGGCAAAAGAGCTGTTTTATTTGGGGCATGCCCCGCAAAAGGCCCTTTTAAGGGCTGGTAAGGCAAAAGAGCTGTTTACTTTTTAATGTAGAATATGGTAGGGCATTTTTTTTATTTTGGGGGCTTTGTTATTTTATTAGGGGGCTTAGATTAGGTGTAAGTAGCTTAAAATTGTTGTAATATTTGTTAAATGTTTGTAACTTATTTTTTTTATTTTTTGTAACAGCTTTTTTTATTTTTTGAACTTTATAGTTAGTTTATTTAATTGTATTTAATTGTAGTTATTTGTATTTAATTAATTTAATTAATTTAATGATAGTGTAGTGTTAGGTTTAATTGTAACTTAGGTTAGGATTTATTTTACAGGTAATTTTGTATTTCTTTTAGCTAGGTAGTTATTAAATAGTTAATAACTATTTAATAACTATTCTAACTAGCTAAAATAAATACAAAGTTACCTGTAAAATAAATATAAATCCTAAAATAGCTTCAATGCAATTATTAATTACATTGTAGCTATCTTAGGGTTTATTTTACAGGTAAGTATTTAGTTTTAAATAGGAATAATTTATTAAAGTATAGTGTAGTGTTAGGTGTAATTGTAACTTAGGTTAGGATTTATTTTACAGGTAAATTTCTCTTTATTTTAGCTAGGTAGCTATTAAATAGTTAATAACTATTTAATAGCTATTGTACCTAGTTAAAATAAATTGAAAGTTGCCTGTAAAATAAAAATAAATCCTAAGATAGCTACAATATAATTATTATTTATATTGTAGCTATATTAGGGTTTATTTTAAAGGTAAGTCTTTAGTTTTAAATAGGATTAATTTAGTTAATAAGAGTTACATTTATTTAGATTTATTTAATTAATATTTAAGTTAGGGGGGTGTTAGGGTTACTGTTAGACTTAGGTTTAGGGGTTAATAATTTTATTACAGTGGCGGCGGTATAGGGGGGGGCAGGATAGGGGTTAATACATTTATTATAGGTGGCAACGGTGTAGGGGGGGCAGATTAGGGGTTAATCAGTTTAATATAGGTTGCGGCGGGGTCCGGGAGCGGCGGTTTAGGGGTTAAAGTATTTATTTAGTTGTGGCGGGGTCCAGGATCGGCAGGATAGGGGTTAATAACTTTATTATAGGTGGCGACGGTGTAGGGGGGCAGAATAGGGGTTAATAAGTTTAATATAAGTTGCGGCTGGGTCTAGGAGCGGCGGTTTAGGGGTTAATAACTTTATTTAGTTGCAGGGGGCTCCGGGGGTGCCGGTATAGGGGGTAGAACAGTGTAGTTAGTGTGGGTGCTTAGTGACAGGGGTATCAATAAAGCTGGGAAAAAGCCGAAGAGCAGCGAGATCGGATGAGTGATAACTCTCACAATCCGCTGCTCATCGCCCCGTACTTGGTGCACGGCTTTTTGACAGCTTTTTTGATAACTTAGGCAAACGTATTCTGGTCCACGGCGGCGATGTGAGGCGAGCTTAGGCGGGTGTATTGGACCCGCGAAGGCAGGTAATGTAGACGGCTTGATAACTACCCCTCAAAATGTGGAAAAAAATCCAGACAATCACATTGTCTGATTTGGAAAGAATTTATTTGCATATTATGGTGGAAAATAAGTATTTGGTCAATATCAAAAGTTCATCTCAATACTTTGTTATATATCCTTTGTTGGCAATGACAGAGGTCAAACATTTTCTGTAAGCCTTCACAAGGTTGTCACACACTGTTGCTGGTACGTTGGCCCATTCCTGCATGCAGATCTCCTCTAGAGCAGTGATGTTTTGGGGCTATCGCTGGGCAACACGGACTTTCAACTCCCTCCAAAGGTTTTCTATGGGGTTGAGATCTGGAGACTGGCTAGGCCACTCCAGGACCTTGAAATGCTTCTTACAAAGCAACTCCTTCGTTGCCCGGGCTGTGTGTTTGGGATCATTGTCATGCTGAAAGACCCAGCCATGTTTCATCTTCAATGCCCTTGCTGATGGAAGGAGGATTGCACTCAAAATCTCACGATACATGGCCCCATTCATTCTTTCATGTACACGGATCAGTCGTCCTGTTCCCTTTGCAGAGAAACAGCCCCAAAGCATGATGTTGCCACCCCCATGCTTCACAGTAGGTATGGTGTTCTTTGGTTGCAACTCAGCATTCTCTCTCCTCCAAACACGACAAGTTGTGTTTCTACCAAACAGTTCTACTTTGGTTTCATCTGACCATATGACATTCTCCCAATCCACTTCTGGATCATCCAAATGTTCTCTAGCATACTTCAGATGGGCCCAGACATGTACTGGCTTAAGCAGGGGGACACGTCTGGCACTGCAGGATCTGAGTCCCTGGCGGCAAACTGTGTTACTGATGGTAGCTTTGTTACGTTGGTCCCAGCTCTCTGCAGGTCATTCACTAGGTCCCCCCGTGTGGTTCTGAGATGTTTGCTCACAGTTCTTGTGATCATTTTGACCCCAGGGGGTGAGATCTTGCGTGGAGCCGCAGATCGAGGGAGATTATCAGTGTTCTTGTATGTCTTCCATTTTCTAATTATTGCTCCCACAGTTGATTTCTTCACACCAAGCTGCTTGCCTATTGCAGATTCAGTCTTCCCAGCCTGGTGCAGGTCTACACTTTTGTTTCTGGTGTCCTTCGACAGCTCTTTGGTCTTCACCATAGTGGAGTTTGGAGTGTGATTGTTTGAGGTTGTGGACAGGTGTCTTTTATACTGATAACAAGTTCAAACAGGTGCTATTAATACAGGTAATGAGTGGAGGACAGAGGAGCCTCTTAAAGAAGAAGATACAGGTCTGTGAGAGCCAGAAATCTTGCTTGTTTGTAGGTGACCAAATACTTATTTTCCACCATAATATGCAAATACAGGGAGTGCAGAATTATTAGGCAAGTTGTATTTTTGAGGATTATTTTTATTATTGAACAACAACCATGTTCTCAATGAACCCAAAAAACTCCTTAATATCAAAGCTGAATAGTTTTGGAAGTAGTTTTTAGTTTGTTTTTAGTTATAGCTATTTTAGGGGGATATCTGTGTGTGCAGGTGACTATTACTGTGCATAATTATTAGGTAACTTAACAAAAAACAAATATATACCCATTTCAATTATTTATTTTTACCAGTGAAACCAATATAACATCTCAACATTCACAAATATACATTTCTGACATTCAAAAACAAAACAAAAACAAATCAGTGACCAATATAGCCACCTTTATTGCAAGGACACTCAAAAGCCTGCCACCCATGGATTCTGTCAGTGTTTTGATCTGTTCACCATCAACATTGCATGCAGCAGCAACCACAGCCTCCCAGACACTGTTCAGAGAGGTGTACTGTTTTCCCTCCTTGTAAATCTCACATTTGATGATGGACCACAGGTTCTCAATGGGGTTCAGATCAGGTGAACAAGGCCATGTCATTAGATTTTCTTCTTTTATACCCTTTCTTGCCAGCCACGCTGTGGAGTACTTGGATGCGTGTGATGGAGCATTGTCCTGCATGAAAATCATGTTTTTCTTGAAGGATGCAGACTTCTTCCTGTACCACTGCTTGAAGAAGGTGTCTTCCAGAAACTGGCAGTAGGACTGGGAGTTGAGCTTGACTCCATCCTCAACCCGAAAAGGCCCCACAAGCTCATCTTTGATGATACCAGCCCAAACCAGTACTCCACCTCCACCTTGCTGGCGTCTGAGTCGGACTGGAGCTCTCTGCCCTTTACCAATCCAGCCACGGGCCCATCCATCTGGCCCATCAAGACTCACTCTCATTTCATCAGTCCATAAAACCTTAGAAAAATCAGTCTTGAGATATTTCTTGGCCCAGTCTTGAAGTTTCAGCTTGTGTGTCTTGTTCAGTGGTGGTCGTCTTTCAGCCTTTCTTACCTTGGCCATGTCTCTGAGTATTGCACACCTTGTGCTTTTGGGCACTCCAGTGATGTTGCAGCTCTGAAATATGGCCAAACTGGTGGCAAGTGGCATCTTGGCAGCTGCACGCTTGACTTTTCTCAGTTCATGGGCAGTTATTTTGCGCCTTGGTTTTTCCACACGCTTCTTGCGACCCTGTTGACTATTTTGAATGAAACGCTTGATTGTTCGATGATCACGCTTCAGAAGCTTTGCAATTTTAAGAGTGCTGCATCCCTCTGCAAGATATCTCACTATTTTTGACTTTTCTGAGCCTGTCAAGTCCTTCTTTTGACCCATTTTGCCAAAGGAAAGGAAGTTGCCTAATAATTATGCACACCTGATATAGGGTGCTGATGTCATTAGACCACACCCCTTCTCATTACAGAGATGCACATCACCTAATATGCTTAATTGGTAGTAGGCTTTCGAGCCTATACAGCTTGGAGTAAGACAACATGCATAAAGAGGATGATGTGGTCAAAATACTCATTTGCCTAATAATTCTGCACTCCCTGTAAATTCTTTCCAAATCAGACAATGTGATTGTCTGGATTTTTTTCCACATTTTGTCTCTCATAGTTGAGGTATACCTATAATGAAAATTACAGGCCTCTCTTGTCTTCTTAAGTGGGAGAACTTGCACAATTTTGGGCTGACTAAATACTTTTTTGCCCCACTGTACTCCTATGAGGATAGCACCCAGGCGGTGATCACACCTGAGTGGAAGGAGTGCTGGGCCATCGGCTAATCGTTTTATATATATATATATATATATATATATATATATATATATATATATATATATATATATATATATATATTCATATACATATTTAAAGCTCTTTGCCTGCCTTTTTTTCTTTTTTCTAACAACTGAGTCCTTGTATCTTTAAGCCCTTATACTTTTTTATGCAATTGTTTTTATTAGATTGTGTTATTATGAGTGTAACTGTACTTTGTAATGTATTTTTTATGTGTTTTGTTACTGTAATCTGGCCCAAAATTGGGAGATTTAACAACAAAGATAAATATTTTGTGATGTTTTTGAGAGGTAACAATTTTGAGCAAAGTTTCAGGGGTATTAATAGCAGAAGCTTTTTGCGATTGAGAAAAACACATTGACAATTCAAGTTCAGAAATCGATGCCTACGAAAAAAAAATGTTTTTATGACTTTCTAAAACGTTGTTAAAAAGAAGGGGCTACTATACAAAAACAAATGGAATAGGAATTGCTACCTAAATCTATTCGACTCTGATGTACGAAAAAGGTTTTGTTTGGGTTGTTTTTCAATAATTATCCAAACTAATGGAATGTCTAATATACTTCTGAGGGAGATATTCTAATTCTTTAAAAAGGCTTTTTTTAAAAAAATAATTTTATGTACTCAAATTCCTGTAAAACGTAATAGAAAGGTTTTAGAAAACAAATGTGTTGTAATCATATCCAAACTTTTTGTGGTAAAAACAAAGCAGTATAAATAAGTATTCATATAAAATAGAGGATACATTTTCTAATCTTCCTAATGGGAGCCTTTAAAAAACGTATCTGCACCTCAAAAAAAGAGAACTAAAATAATATAGTCCTGTTTGACACAAAGGTTAGAAGCTTACTTATGGTTTTATGAGCTTTTTCACAAGCTCTATCATATAAGCAGTGTTATGATCGATGATGAAAAAAAATATTTAGAATATAACATCAAGATTTATGTACAGAACTTTCTATGGGCTGGGTGTTCAAAGGATTGTAAGATCCATGAGAAATGCTCAGTATTGCCAGTCTTACAATCGGTCACAATAGGAAACAATATGGATCACTACCCGTTCAACAATCCCCTCACTTAACTAGTGAATTTGGAGTGGGGTATGTTTTCAAAGCATCTCTACACAGCATAAATTTTGCGTTCAGTAAATATAAAAATGGTTTCTGTTTTGTAAAAGACCAAATAAGATATTTTAACAAACACCAAGATTACAAGTTGTGCGCTTAACCGGGTGCGTAAATAACGCGAAACAATTAGTGGTATCACACTCTCCATAGCGCTGCCATTACAAGTTACTGAAAAACCTTCTTTTGTTGTGATAAGCTCCATATCCCACAAAACCCAAGGCCTGACTTGACGTGCTCGTGAACGTTTCCCCCCTAGACATCAATGGAGAGAAAGTGTTAGAAAAAAACTAACACCTGCGATCACGGAATGGCGATCGCTATAACTCAATCCCCATTGATGTCTAGGAGCTTGAGAAAGGGGCAGGAGGCCCTGAAACGTTTCTTCAATAAAGGTGTTTTCCTTTACCAGAGTACTACCTTCTTTTTTGCCTTATGGGGAAAAGAAAGTTATGTATTAATCTAACACCCTAACATTTATTCCTAATCTGCCTCCCCACAACATTGCCGACACTAAATAAAGGGATTAACCCCTAAACCGCTGCCCACCGCATTGCTAACACCTAAATAAACCTATTAACCCCTAATCCGCCGGGCCCCCACATCAATACTACTATAATAAAACTATTACCCCTTAAACCGCCGGCCCCCCACATTGCAACACACTAAATTAAACTATTAACCCCTAAACTTAACCCGCTACTACGTTAGACCTAAAGCGTGAAACGCAAAGTTCATTACGCATATTTTACATTCTTATGTTCCTCACATAAAACTGTTTTTAATTTTTATTATTAAATATATATTTCTATATATATCTGATAATGTGATAATGTTAATGTAAAAAATATATATCAATACCTTTATAATATATAAATAGATATACAGCTATAGGTATATACAGATATATAGAAATATCTATTTAAAATAAAAATAACATTATCCTGTATTTGAAGAACATTGGAATGTGAAATATAAGCGATTAATGTTTAGTTTTTTTCCCCTTCTACACTCTCTATTGAAGTCTTTGGGGCATATGCCTTAGCTCAGTTGCAATATCTCACGTTGGCTCGCGTAGGATTTCACTCTTGCGCTATCTTTTTACTTTAAGCTTGTAATATGTACGCTACCTAAATGTGCACAAAAAGATTAGTTCTAGCGAAGATTACACTCCGCTAAATAGTGGGACACTTGTAATCTAGCTCTTTGAAAGTAAAATTTTAGATAAAGGGGGCAAATAAATAATGAAAATATACAGTATTGCGAAATGTTTTTTTAACTACACATAATTAAACATTTTATTTTACAGCGTTTCTTTAATACCTGATAATAAATAAATATGTAAATATGTTTGTATTTTTTAATATCCTTTACGAGAGTTTATATGTAAATGTCTTGAAAATTTCAAAAGGAATTACAACTCATTTAGGTATAGTTTAAAAGGAAGTTCTTGGTCTGGGTAACCTTGACCAATTAGAAGAACAGGCTACCTTTATCAAAATTATAATTTCCTACAAACCGCTAATCTCAAAGAGAAAAGGGTTCAAATATAATTTGAAACTGTATACTTTTCATTTAAATTCTCTCAGGCCCATTTATCAAGCTCCGTATGGAGCTTGAAGGGCCGTGTTTCTGGCGATTCTTTAGACTCGTCAGAAACACAACTTATGAAGCAGCGGTCTAAAGCCCGCTGCTTCATAACCCTGTCCGCCTGCTCTGAGCAGGCGGACAGGAATCGCCGGAAATCAACCCGATCGAATACGATCGGGTTGATTGACACCTCCCTGCTGGCGGCCGATTGGCCACGAGTCAGCAGGGGGCGGCGTTGCACCAGCAGCTCTTGTGAGCTGCTGGTGCAATGTTAAATGCGGAGAGCGTATTGCTCTCCGCATTTAGCGAGGTCTTGCAGACCTGATCCGCAGTGTCGGATCAGGTCCGCAAGCCCTTTGATAAATTGGGGCCTTAGTATTCAATATGATAGGTAGATGATAGATAGATGTCAATATAACTGATAGACAGACAGATGTTAATATCATAGATAGATGTGAATATAAGGGATAGATAGACAGTTAGAAGTTACTATAAGAGACACACACACACAGACAGACAGACAGATGCTAATGTCATTTATAGATATAGTTAGATACACACATACAGGTATTAAGATAGTAGAAGTAACGTGTAAAAGCCTTATTTTGCAGTACTTAGTTTCCTTGTTGTTGGCAAAAATGCTCTCTAATCATTGATGCCTACAATCAGTATAGTCCGTTGTGTACATTTTCTAAATTATGTTTCATGGCTTGACAGGGAAATCGGAATGTCTATCACCAAAAAGGCTACTTTAGCTGGCTTTACAATATCTTTTTTGAGCTAGATACATAAAGAGCTAAACATTGTATGTTTATCTTGAAATGTGTGATTTTTTTCCCCCCTCATAGGCCAAGGCCGTTGCAAATAGGCGCATTATGTATAATTGGTCTAATTTAGAAAATAGCTGCATTTTCAACTCTGATCATGACAATCATGTCATTTTGGAAGTGCTGGGCATAAAGAATGCAATGCCCTTCAACTATAATCATGTCTGCAAAAAAAATCTGCATTTGTTTTGAATACAAGTATGAAGAATAGATTAAGATATTTTATAGAATCCATGGTATTTTTTTTTTACTACCATATGGTACATTGGTTATAAATTATGTAATTTAGTTAGAACTAATTTAACCCCAGACAATGTCTTATTAAGGAATTATTGGATATCACAATATTTGCATTATGATAACAAATTGTAATTAGGATAGTTATATTAATATGCAAATTGCAAATTAAAGTGAAATGAAAAATTTGTTGGTTTAAGAGTTTAAACGTGTGATAAATGGTGTAATTGTAGTATTTGACAGACACATAATTTGTTTATGCGAATTTATTTTATAAAGTATTAAGCGTGCTTGATAGCTTGTGATTAGTATGATAAAGAGTATCATTTTCTCTAGATGTAGCCTTAATCATTTTATTTTATACGAAATATAATAAATCATTAAATAAAAAGTAAAAATAAAAAAGCACTAAAAACCTGTTGCACTTTTAACCCAGTATATTATTTGTGAACTTATAAAGTATATAAAAGTGTGATAGTGCGAATTGATCTTCATATTTTAAGGACACAAGGAATCCTCAGTGGAAAGTGTTATTCCTTAGTTATTCCTTGTGAAATCATTATAATAATTTTAGGAAGATTGCTATAAACAGGTTGGTATAATGGTAGTGTTTATGATGAATGTTAATAGTTTGATGTAGGTTTGTGCATGTTTTGTTACAAATGCAAATTGATAACAAAAATACAGATATTCATTTTGTTTTACCGAAAATGAATATCCAAATAAGTGCATTAAATAATTTAGAAGTTTTGCGGAACTTCAATACCGCTGAAAAATGTACCTTTGTACACGGAATATGCAGGTCTCCATATTACAAGAGTTTTAGCCTTTACGCAAATCTCTATTTGACTTTTGAGTACGGAATTTTCATAGCGCCTGTATTACAGGTTGTGTGGTCTGGCTAAAATGCTTGCGTTATAGTCTATATCGCCGCAATCCATTCCGCTATCTGAGACCAATAGTTATGGATTTTGTGACACAAAAATGTTTCACAAAACTCATAACTAAAATGTTACAAAGTACACTAACACCCATCAACCCCTAAACCGCCATGCCCTCGCATCGCAAATACTATATAAACCTATTAACCCCTAAACCGCTGACCCCCACATCGCCAACACTAAATAAACCTTTTAACCCTTAAACTGCCGGCCCCCCATATTGCTACTACTAAACTAAAACTATTAACCCCTAAACTGTTGCATTCCAATTGGCTGAAAAATTCAAATCAGCCAATAGGATTTAAGCAGCTCTCATCCTATTGGCTGATTTGAATTTTTCAGCCAAAAGGAATGCAACGGTACCCCAATATAAAAAGAGTACCTTGCATTCAATCCTCAGTGTGCAACGACAATCATACGAAGAGGATCCTCCATGCTGGATGGCTAAGCAGTCGCTGGTCCTGTTCCGTGGTCACCTTTGCGCCGCCTTTGCCCTGGATGAAGATAGAAGAGGTCCCCGTGCTGGATGAAGATGTTGCCGCCTGCAAGAAGACCTTCACTGTCTGGAAGAAGACCTTCTCCGCCGGACTTCAGGAACAGTGAGTGCCTATTTGGGGGTTAGACTTAGGTTGTTTTTTTATTTTTTTTTGGGGTTTGGCGTTTTTTTTAGATTAGGGCTTTTTAATGGGCAGTAAAAGAGCTGAATGCCCTTTTAAGGACAATGCCCATACAAATGCCCCTTTAGGGGCAATGGGTAACTTAAGTTTTTTTTAAGAATTAGGTTTTTTATTTTGGGGGGGGGACATTGTAATTTTTTAATGTAAAAGAGCTGTTTAACTTAAGGAAGTGCCCTGCAAAAGGCCATTTTAAGGGCTATTGGTAGTTTATTGTTAGTTTAGGGTGTGTTTATATTTTGGGGTGGCTTTTTTGTTTTTATAGGGCTATTAGATTAGGTGTAATTTTTATTACTTTGGATAATTTAGTTTATTATTTTTTGTAATCTTGGTGTTTTTGTATTTTTTCGTAATTTTAGTGTTTTTTTGTAATGTTATTTTTTAAAAAAATTTTTTGTAGTGTTAGGATTTTTTCATTTTTCATTTTTTATTAATATAGTAATGTCAGGTTAATTTATAGTTTAATCTTAGTTTTTTTTTATTTCACAGGGAAGTTTTTATTTATTTTAAGATAGTTATATTGTAAATTTAATTTAGTATAGGGGTTAGTGATGCCTGATGAAACGGTCTGGAATAGACTGAGAAACGCGTTGCAAAATAAATACTGTTTGTTTTATTCCACGACCCAGTATCTCTGCTTCTTTCTACGATCCACTTGTTTTTTAAATAGGACATTTGCCACGGAACCTTTCATACACTGACACTGTCAGGTTTGGAGAAAAGTCTCGGCGGCGTGAGTGCAGCAGGAGAACACCTATCGGCTTGCAGCTCACCTGGTCCGGCCATTGGCCCTAAAAAACGTGGGTGCCACTTTCTAGACGCCTATCGGGATTCCACAGGTCCTCTGGGTGAGACCTCCAGCATACTGACTGCTGGAATTTGAATGTCAGCCTGCTTTATCGCACCTTATTCATTTAAGGTGCCACTTTCCTTGTGAGTAGTTTTATGCACATCACTTTTATATTTGTTGTTTGAACTATTCACACTATGTTGGCACCCCTTGTTTAACTTCCATTCTAGACATCTTGACCCATCGTACCGCGGGACACAAGAGGAGCACGCCAAACACCTGAACACATCACCGTCCACATATTAGGATTGGACACTTATTAATTTTTACACTACAGCAGTTTTTGGGACATTGATAAGTACTTTTATATTTTACTCTTCACCAAAAACAGCATTGTTTATCTGTGATTATCTGATTATTTCAATGTATCACTAATTTCATACACTAATTGTCCTGAGCACCTGTTTTATTCACAATTTATTTTCGTTATTATTATCAATTTTTCACATATACCAAACACTGTTCTGTCTATATTTATCAATGCATACGGGTACAAGCCCAATTATAAAGTGGTAGGTCTCACTTTGATAACCTGTGTTCCAAGTGCATCCTCTTAGGTTTTTCCTCCTCAGGAATTTCTTTTTAATGTAAAAGAGCTGTTTAACTAGGCAGTGCCCTACAAAAGGCCATTTTAAGGGCTATTGATAGTTTATTGTTAGTTTAGGGTGTGTTTATATTTTGGGGTGGCTTTTTTGTTTTTATAGGGCTATTGGATTAGGTGTAATTTTTATTACTTTGGATAATTTAGTTTATTATTTTTTGTAATCTTGGTGTTTTTGTATTTTTTTGTAATTTTAGTGTTTTTTTGTAATGTTAGTTTTTTTTTAATTTTTTTGGAGTGTTAGGATTTTTTCATTTTTCATTTTTTATTAATATACTAATGTCAGGTTAATTTATAGTTTAATCTTAGTTTTTTTATTTCACAGGGAAGTTTTTATTTATTTTAAGATAGTTATATTGTAAATTTAATTTAAAGTATAGGGGTTAGTTAGGTTTAGGGTTTAATAGTTTAATTTAGTGTGTTGCAATATGGGGGGCCGGAAATATAGGGGTTAATAACTTTTATTATAGTAGTAGCAATGTGGGGGCCCGGCAGTTTAGAGGTTAATAACTTTATTATAGTAGTAGCGATGTGGGGGGCCAGTGGTTAAGGGGTTAATAGGTTTATTTAGTGTCGGCGATGTTGGGGCAGCAGTTTAGGGGTTATTAACTTTATTTAGCATTGGTGATGCTGGGGGGCGGAGGATTAGGGGGTATTTAGACTAGGGGTTTATGTTAGGGTGTTAGATTTTTACATAACTTTCTTTACCCCATAGACATCAATGGGGATTGCATTATAGCGATCGCCATGCTAACACTTTCTCTCCATTGATGTCTATGGGGGGGGAAATGTGCACAAGCACGTCAAGTCAAGCCTTGGGATTTGTGCGATATGGAACTTAACGTACCATACCGCACAACAAAAGAAGGTTTTTCAGTAACTTGTAATGGAAGCGCTATGGAGAGTGTGATACTGCTAATTTTTTGCGTTTATTTACGCATCCGGTTTAGCGCAAAACTTGTAATCTTAGTGTTAAAGAATAACTAATATAATTCATTAGTATATTTGTTCATCTTTTAAATTAGGTGTTTACTTACCTATAATCTTCTTCTTCATAGACTCCAGGTCTGAGCCAATGGGAACATTAGTGAAGCAGATCTCAGAGCCTGTGCTAAAGGACCTTCTCCTTTAGCACAGGTGTTGAATGTGCTAATCTGTCCTTCTTAACAGAGTCAACACTAATAGAATTATTAGGCTCTGAACTCTGTGAAGAATGTCGTATTAGCCCCCTGTGCCCCTGTGCTAAAGGAGTATGTCCTTTAGTGCAGGCTCTGGGATCCATCACACGAATATTCCTATTAGCATGGCCCTGGAGTCTATGAAAAAGATGAGGATTAGTGTGGTTCCCTAGCACATTATAGGTAAGTACAAAAAAGTGACACTCTGCAGCATGCAGTAAAATAACATTTGCATACATTTTAACAAAAACAAATGTAAATGGTAACAAACCGAATAACGAATAGAGCATCACACGAATATTCTGAAAACCTAATTTTTCTGAATATTTGTCCCTGTCAAAGGTAAACATAACTCTTGTTCTGGTTATGTTGGAACGTAATGTGCAGAGGTAGAGTTTTACAAGTAGAGAGTCAGAGCAGTCCAAAAAGCAAGCCAGAGATCATTACCAGTAATCAGTACGATCAGCAGACACAGCAGGTAAGGGCAAGACAATAGAGCAGTCTAAATAGCAAGCCAGGGGTCATTACCAGTAATCAATCCGATCAGCTGACACAGCAGGTAAGGACAACGGAATAGAGAAGTCTAGATAGCCAAGCCAGGGGTCATTTACCAGTAATCAGTCCAATCAGCAGACACAGCAGCTGGGGGGCAATGCAATAGAGTATACATTTAACACTTCTATGGGGTAGCATTGCTGGGGTGTTGCATTGTTATTACAATTTCCAAAATCACAGACTGTGCACATACATAGTTGTCCCAAAAGACGTATAGTATTTCCTGTAATCACAACTCAATACAAGTCACACTTTGTAGCGGCTTATACAGGTTATACTTCAGAGTTATCAGGTAAATCTCCCAGGCCAATAAGAGTAAATGTGTGTAGATTTACTGCACCTCAGCAGAACGCACACAAAGTAAATGCGAGCTGCGATGGTCCTGTAAACCATATCCTTCAGTGTGAGATAGGTAGCCAGCAGCTGGGGGGCAATGCAATAGAGCATACATTTAACACTTCTATGGGGTAGCATTGCTGGGGTGTTGCATTGCTGTTACAATTTCCAAAATCACAGACTGTGCACATACTGTACATAGTTGTCCTAAAAGATGTATAGTATTTCCTGTAATCACAGGATGTAGTCCCACTTCGTAGTGGCTTATACAGGTTATACTTGAGAGTTATCCGGTCAATAAGAGTAAATGTGTGTAGATTTACTGCACCTCAGCAGAACTAACACAAAGTAAATGCGAGCTGCGATGGTCCTGTAAACCATATCCTTCAGTGTGAGATAGGTAGCCGGCTTCACTGCTTCAGTATCAGCAGTGTTACAACCAGTCCAGCGGTATGCGTGTAGCCTCACTTTCATGCCGATAAGGTAAAACCGGCATTTGCTGTAATCCTTACACAGCAAGGGCTCTCTGCTCCGCCCTTAATTCAAAAACATAACAAACATAGATTGCAGTCTCAGAATACAATATGCCAGCAAAGAATTAAGCTAGGAGAGAGGTCTTAGTTAAAACGTCCACTTTATTGGATACTGCATATAAAATCTAAAGGGCACAGCAGACAGGTACTGCAGCTGACCCGTTTGCTGCCTCAAGGGCACTTCATCAGAGCTGGAAAACAGGTGTATCTACCTGCATTAAATTGTAACTGGAGGTGTCAGTCTAAACCAATCACATCGCATAGTAAGCATAGTAGGCTAGATTACGAGTTTTTGTCGGTAAGGCTTGCGGGGCTAACAAGTCTTTTTTTCCCACCGCTTCATCCAAGCGGCATCTTCTATCTTCATCCATCAGGAGCAGAGCGGGTCCATCTTCAATCCAGCCGACGCGGAGCCATCATCTTCAAACGACGTCCTAACACTGAGTGAACGTTCCTTTAAATGACGTCATCCAAGATGGCGTCCCTTGAATTCCGATTGGCTGATTGGATCAGCCAATAGGATTTTTCCTACCTTAATTCCGATTGGCTGATAGAATCCTATCAGCCAATCGGAATTCAAGGGACGCCATCTTGGATGACATCATTTAAAGGAACCTTCATTCAGTGTTAGGACGTTGTTTGATGAGGATGGCTCCTCGTCGGCTGGATTGAAGATGGACCCACTCCGCTCCGGATGGATGAAGATAGAAGATGCCGCTTGGATAAAGACTTCTGCAGCTTAGAGGACCTCTTCTGCCCGAATCGGATGAAGACTTCTGCCCCTCTGGAGGTCCACTTGTGCCCGGCTGGGTGAAGACGGCTCAAGATAGGGAGATCTTCAAGGGGGTAGTGTTAGGTTTTTTTAAGGGGGGATTGGGTGGGTTTTAGAGTAGGGTTGGGTGTGTGGGTGGTGGGTTTTAATGTGGGGGGGTATTATATTTTTTTTTTACAGGTGAAAGAGCTGATTACTTTGGGGCAATGCCCTGCAAAAGGCCCTTTTAAGTGCTATTTGTAATTTAGTGTAGGGTAGGGAATTTTATTATTTTTTTTTATTTTAATTTTATTAGGGGGATTAGATTAGGTGTAATTAGTTTAAAATTCTTGTAATTCTTTTTTTTTCCTGTAATTTAGTGGGGGTTTTTTTGTACTTTAGTTTATTTAATTTAATTGTAATTAATTGTAGGTAGTTTAGGTAATTTATTTAATGATAGTGTAGTGTTAGGTGTAATTGTAACTTAGGTTAGGATTTAATTTTGTACTTATTTTAGCTAGGTAGTTATTAAATAGTTAATAACTATTTAATAATTATTGTACCTAGTTCAAATAAATACAAAGTTGCCTGTAAAATAAATATAAATCCTAAGATAGCTACAATGTAACTATTAGTTATATTGTAGCTAGCTTAGGGTTTATTTTATAGGTAAGTATTAAGTTTTAAATAGGATTAATTTATTTAATTATGTTAAATTTATTTAGTTTAATTTAAATTATATTTAAGTTGGGGGGGGTTAGGGTTAGGGTTAGACTTAGGGGTTAATACCTTTAATATAGTAGCGGCGACGTTGGGGGTGGCCGATTAGGGGTTAATAAATGTAAGTAGGTGTCGGCGATGTCCGATCGGCGGATTAGGGGTTAATATATTTATTTAAGTGTTTGCGATGTGGGGGGGCTCAGTTTAGGGGTTAATAGGCAGTTTATGGTATTAGTGTACTTTTAGCACTTAGTTAAGAGTTTTATGTTCCGGTGTTAGCCCATAAAACTCTTAACTACTGACTTTTAAATGCGGTAGGAGTCTTGCCAGGAGAGGGTCTACCGCTCACTTCTTCCAAGACTTGTAATACCAGCATTAGGCAAATCCCATTAAAAAGATAGTATATGCAATTGACGTAAGGGGATTTGCGGTAGCCACGAGTCGCGGACGAAAAGTGAGCGGTAGACCCTTTCCTGTCTGACTCGTAATACCAACGCTGCTTTTTAAGGCTAACGGCAAACTCGTAATCTAGGCGATAGATTGCAGTCTCAGAATACAATATGCCAGCAAAGAATTAAGCTTGGAGAGAGGTCTCAGTTAAAACGTCCACTTTATTGGATATTGCATATAAAATCTAAGGGGCACAGCAGACAGGTACTGCAGCTGAACCGTTTGCTGCCTCAAGGGCACTTCATCAGAGCTGGAAAACAGGTGTATCTACCTGCATTAAATTGTAACCGGAGGTGTCAGTCTAAACCAATCACATCGCATAGTAAGCATACTTCACAAATTGAACATATTCAACCACCACCTTAAATACATAGGTTTATTTAGTGTTGGCGATGTCGGGGGCAGAGGATTAGGGGGTATTTAGACTAGGGGTTTATGTTAGGGTGTTAGATTTTTACATAACTTTCTTTACCCCATAGACATCAATAGGGATTGCATTATAGCGATCGCCATGCTAACACTTTCTCTCCATTGATGTCTATGGGGGGAAAACGTGCACGAGCACGTCAAGTCAAGCCTTGGAATTTGTGCGATATGGAGCTTAACGTACCATACCACACAACAAAAGAAGGTTTTTCAGTAACTTGTAATGGCAGCGCTATGGAGAGTGTGATACCGCTATTTTTTGCATTTATTTACGCATCCTGTTTAGTGCATAACTTGTAATCTTAGTATTAAAGAATAACTAATATAATTCTTTTGTATATTTGTTCATCTTTAAATTAGGTGTATACTTACCTATAATCTTCTTCTTTATAGACTCCAGGTCTGAGCCAATGGGAACATTAGTGAAGCAGATTAACACTAATAGAATTATTAGGCTCTGAACTCTGTGAAGAATGTCGTATTAGCCCCCTGTGCCCCTGTGCTAAAGGAGTATGTCCTTTAGTGCAGGCTCTGGGATCCATCACACGATTATTCCTATTAGCATGGCCCTGGAGTCTATGAAAAAGATGAAGATTAGTGTGGCTCCCTAGCACATTATAGGTAAGTACAAAAAAGTGACCCTCTACAGCATGCAGTAAAATAACATTTACATACATTTTAACAAAAACAAATGTAAATGGTAACAAACCGAATAACGAATAGAGCATCACACGAATATTCTGAAAACCTAATTTTTCAGAATATTTGTCCCTGTCAAAGGTATACATAACTCTTGTTCTGGTTATGTTGGAACGTAATGTGCAGAGGTAGAGAGTTTTACAAGTAGACAGTCAGAGCAGTCCAAATAGCAAGCCAGAGATCATTACCAGTAATCAGTCCGATCAGCAGACACAGCAGGTAAGGGCAAGACAAATAGAGCAGTCTAAATAGCAAGCCAGGGGTCATTACCAGTAATCAATCCGATCAGCTGACAAAGCAGGTAAGGGCAACGGAATAGAGAAGTCTAGATAGCCAAGCCAGGGGTCATTTACCAGTAATCAGTCCAATCAGCAGACACAGCAGCTGGGGGGCAATGCAATAGAGCATACATTTAACACTTCTATGGGGTAGCATTGCTGGGGTGTTGCATTGCTGTTACAATTTCCAAAATCACAGACTGTGCACATACTGTACATAGTTGTCCTAAAAGATGTATAGTATTTCCTGTAATCACAGGATGTAGTCCCACTTCGTAGCGGCTTATACAGGTTATACTTGAGAGTTATCCGGTCAATAAGAGTAAATGTGTGTAGATTTACTGCACCTCAGCAGAACTAACACAAAGTAAATGCGAGCTGCGATGGTCCTGTAAACCAGATATCCTTCAGTGTGAGATAGGTAGCCGGCTTCACTGCTTCAGTATCAGCAGTGTTACAACCAGTCCAGCGGTATGCGTGTAGCCTCACTTTCATGCCGATAAGGTAAAACCGGTATTTGCTGTAATCCTTACACAGCAAGGGCTCTCTGCTCTGCCCTTAATTCAAAAACATAACAAACATAGATTGCAGTCTCAGAATACAATATGCCAGCAAAGAATTAAGCTAGGGGAGAGGTCTTAGTTAAAACGTCCACTTTATTGGATACTGCATATAAATTCTAAAGGGCACAGCAGACAGTTACTGCAGCTGACCCGTTTGCTGCCTCAAGGGCACTTCATCAGAGCTGGAAAACAGGTGTATCTACCTGCATTAAATTGTAACTGGAGGTGTCAGTCTAAACCAATCACATCGCATAGTAAGTATACTTCACAAATTGAACATATTCAACCACCACCTTAAATACATATTAAAAACTGGATTGGGTACATTATTATTTATTTACCAAATATCTACCTATTCTATTTGTATAGAACAAATGTGTATATATAAATAAGGTAGGTCTTCTGGAAAAAAGGAAGTAGGAAACCAAAGGTCTAGAATGAATAGTCACTCATTAAGGGCAATAATAAATGTAAATCTAAAAGTTGAATGCCACTGAAATTCATAAAAAAATGCCAACAAAATGAGATTCCTCTCAATTAACCGATAACACACACTGACATTCATATTAGATGGAAAGAGAACTTTCCATCTCAAAAATTCATTGTATTCTGAAAAAGAACTAACCAATCTATAATAACTACAGATGCCATGAATCTAACTTCTACCAATAAATAGCTTTACATCACTTATTTTATTGATCCCCATGGGTGATCCTGTCTTTAGTGTATAAATCCAATAGACTTCTTTTTTACTCAATGTCATAAATCGCTCACCACCGCTGACATTAGATTTAACATATTCAATCCCTTGAAAGCTAAAAAATTCACAGTTATTCGTGTGTTTGGCAAAGTATTTAGCCACTTGTGTTTTTGGGATTTCTACTTCTAGTGAGAGTAAGTGTTACCTGATTCTGTCCTTAAGAAGCCATGAATTGAGTCCTACATATTGAAATTTACAGAGTCTACAGGTAATGAGATAAATGACATATGTAGAGTTACAGGTGATTCTGTCTTTAATCTTGTATGTATTCCCTGTGTTTGTGGAAGTAAACGTCTCTCCCACTACAGAATGATTACAGCTTTTGCAAGGTCTCCCTCCACATTTATAAAAACCGGCCTTCATAGATAACCATTTCTTGTTATTCATTCTAATACTGGGTATACGTACCGCAAATATTTCTTGTGATCTTATCACCTATAGTTTCAGATCTATGTGACACAAAGTTACATTGGGTAGAAATAGTCTGTAGATCTTCATCACTCTCTAACAATGGCAACCTCTTCTTTATAATTTTGCAAATATTGCTAAATTGTCTGCTATATCTGGTGATAAAGTTACTACTTCCCCTAACTGTATTTGTTCTGGTGTTATCTTTTAATAGATTATCTCTATTGAACCTGTTCAGACAGACTTTTCAATAGCTGCGAGTCATAACCTTTATCAATTAGACGGTTCATCAATTCATTTGCATGCTGCTAATAACTTGCAAAATTAGTACAATTTCGCCTCAGCCTGACATATTGTCCCTTAGGTATACCTCTCTTTAAGTGATAGGGATGTGAAGAATCTGCCCTCAAGAAAATGTGAGTTTCCTGTATGTATCACTATCCCCTAGCTGTCTATATGACTCAGTCAGGTATTGTTCGCTGTTGAGTACAGCTATCGAACCCCCTTTATCTGAATTGACAACTACCAAGTCGGGATTATGCCTTATCTTATCCAATGCTCGTATCTCTTCCTTACTCAGATTGTTATGAATGTTTTTCTTTTTACATACAGAGTCAGACAGTGATATAAGATCCTGTTCTAAGATAGAATGGAATACCTCTATTACATCATTGCGAGCATTAATAGGATAAAAAGTGCTACTTTTCCTTTCTTTCATAGGTTGTTGTTTATTACACCTCGCCATATTTCTTGATTACTTCTGTAAGTCGCATAGGGATACAATATCACATAAATCCCCAAAGTTACAGTTCTCATTAATAACAGGTTCCCCCTGTGACTTACAGAACCAGGATAATTTTCAGTAGACAAAGTATTAAGATCTCTTAAATGCTTTTTTAGAGTAATCTTCCTGACAAATCTATTAATGTCCAAGATAGTTTCAAACAAATTAAAGTCATGGGAAGGAGAAACCCCAAACCCTTAAAGAGAACTGTCTCTTCCTATTTACTGAGCTGTATGGAAGAATGGTTAATTATCTTTAATTTTCGGCAATTTTCTTTTTCCACTGTGTACTGCAACTTGGATATCTCGGTGCTTGGGCCTCTGTTGTAATAGGCATCGTTTCTTGTACCACTTTCATCATTTCTTGTACCACTTTTTCTTTAAAACCTGCTCTGTTTTTTGGCTTTGCTCCCAATTCTCTTTCTGGGCAATCTTTTGCCATTGGAGTAGAAGTAATTGGAGCATTAGGACTGGCAGGTGTAGCTGTTCCAGAATCATTAGTAGAGACCGTGCTCTCAAAACTTGAAAAAGTCACTCTTTTCATGTTTTTACGGTTATTGCTCTTTTTCTGACCCTTCTTCTTATTCTTATTTTGTGTTCTTCTTTCCACATTCCAGTTGTAGACCACTGCTAGGTCATAATCCTTGCAGTCCCTCTCATATTTCCTATATTTTATTTCAGAGAGTTCTACATTCAATTTCTCCAGTGTATCTTCAAGCTGTTTCTGGAATGGCACATATTTTTCATCCTCTGAAGTCTGAGAGTTGTTTCTCAATCTCTTCAATTTCTGACAGAGTACCTTCCTTCTGTTCTTTTTTGATATTAATGAGTTTCTCCATAAGAATAAGACCTAAATTACAATTTTTGCGGTATGGTGCGGTATGGCTATACCGCTAAAATTTTTTACCTTTGCACACGGAATATGCAGGTCTCCCGTATCACAAGTCACTGCGGTACAGCTATCCCGCAATCGTTTTAGCCTTTACGCAACTCTCCATTCCACACTCAAAAAATGGCTTTTGAGTGCAGGATTTTCATAGAGCCTGTATTACAGGTTGTGCGGTCCGGCTAAAATGCTTGCGTTATAGAGTATACCGCCGCGATCCATTCCTCGATCTGAGACCAGTAGTTATGGATTTTGCGAAACAAAATTGTTTCACAAAACTCATAACTAAAATGTTCCAAAATACACTAACACCCATAAACTACCTATTAACCCCTAAACCACCACCCCACATCGCAAATACTATATTACACCTATAAACCCTTAATCCGCCGCCCACCCACATCGCCAACACTAAATAAACCTATTAACCCCTTAACCACCGCCCCCCATTTTGCCAACACAAAATAAACCTATTAACCTCTAAATCGCCGGCCCCCCACATTTTTAATACTAAACATATTAACCCATAAACCACTGGCCCCCCACATTGCTACTACTATAATAAAGTTATTAACCCCTAAACCTATCCCCTATACATTAAATTTACAATATAATTATCTTAAAATAAATAACAACATACCTGTGAAATAAAAAAAAACTAAGATTGAACTATAAATTAATCTAACATTACTATATTAAAAAAAAATAAAGAAAAATAAAAAACCTAAGTAACAAAAGGAAAAAATCCTAACACTACAAAAAATTAAATAAACCTAACATTGCAACAAAAATGCACTAAAATTACGAAAAATAACAAAAACAAATTACGAAAAATAAAAAACGACTAGATTACAAGTCTTGCGTTATAAGTAAAAAAGCAGGGTTAAGCCTCATAACGCTGCTTTTTTACTACCGCTGCTATTACGAGTCTTGTAGGTACAGCTGTCCCGCACACTTTTTTGGCCTTACCGCAAATCAACTTATGCAAATTGCGTATAGTCTTTTTTCTATGGGAATTCCATAGCGCCGGTATTACGAACTTGTCCTGGGAGGCCAAAAAGTGAGCGGTACAGCCTACCCCGTCAAGATTCTAAAGTCAGTAGTTATGAGTTTTACACTACAACGCTGTAGCATAAAACTCATAACTAAAGTGCTAAATAGCACACTAATACCCATAAATTACCTATTAGCCCCTAAACCGAGGCCCTCCAACATCGCAAACACAAAAATTAAAATTTTAACCCCTAATCTGCCGCTCTGGACATCGCCACCACTATAATAAACATATTAACCCCTAAACCGCCGCACTCCCGCCTCGCAAACATTAGTTAAATATTATTAACCCCTAATCTGCTGTCCCTAACATCGCCGCCACCTACCTACATTTATTTACCCCTAATCTGCTGCCCCCAACGTCACCACCACTATTTTAAATTTATTAACCTCTAAATCTAAGTCTAACCCTAACCATAACACCCCCTAACTTAAATATAATTTAAATAAATGTAAATAAATATTACTATCATTAACTAAATAATTCCTATTTAAAACTAAATACTTACCTATAAAATAAACCCTAAGCTAGCTACAATATAACTAATAGTTACATTGTATCTAGCTTAGGGTTTATTTTTATTTTACAGGCAAGTTTGTATTTATTTTAACTAGGTAGAATAGTTACTAAATAGTTATTAACTATTTAATAACTACCTAGCTAAAATAAATACAAATTGACCTGTAAAATAAGAACTAACCTAAGTTACACTAACACCTAACCTAACCCTACAAATAAATAAATTCCCTAAATTAAATACAATAAAATAAATGAAATACAATTAGCTAAATTACAAAAACCGCCCCCCCACTAAATTACAGAAAATAAAAAACAAATTACAAGTTCTTTAAACTAATTACACCTAAGCTAATAGCCCTATCAAAATAAAAAAAGCCCACCCAAAATAAAAAAAACCCTAGCCTAAACTAAACTACCAATAGCCCTTAAAAGGGCCTTTTGCGGGACATTGCCCCAAAGAAATCAGCTCTTTTACCTGAAAAAAAAATACAAACAACCCCCCCAACAGTAAAACCCACCACCCACACAACCAACCCCCCAAATAAACCCCTAACTAAAAAAACCTAAGCTCCCCATTGCCCTGAAAAGGGCATTTGGATGGACATTGTTCTTAAAAGGGCATTTAGCTCTATTGCGGCCCAAAGCCCTAGCATAAACCCCCCCCCACCCAATACACCCTTAAAAAATCCTAACACTAACCCCTGAAGATCCACTTACCGGGAGAAGTCTTCATCCAAGCGGCAGGGGGGTTAATTAGGGGTTAATAAGTGTAAGATTAGGGGTGTTTAGACTCAGGGTTCATGTTAGGGTGTTAGGTGTAAACATAAATTTCATTTCCCCATAGGAATCAATGGGGCTGCGTTACTGAGCTTTACGCTGCTTTTTGGCAGGTGTTAGACTTTTTCTCAGCCGTCTCTCCCTATTGATGTCTATTGGGAAATTGTGCACGAGCACGTACAACCAGCTCACCGCTGACTTAAGCAGCGCTGGTATTGGAGTGCGGTATGTAGCTCAATTTTGCTCTACTCTCACTTCTTGCCTTTTTTTATACCGGGTTTCTGAAAACCTGTAATACCAGCGCTGTCGGTAAGTGAGCGGTGACAATAATGTGCAAGTTAATACCTCAGCCCTCATAACGCAAAACTTGTAATCTGGCCATATGATTGCAAAAAATAATAAACGAAGTTATCCAAAATAATAAAAATTACACCTAATCTAGAAGCCCTATAAAAACAAAAAAGCCCCCCCCCAAATAAAAACACCCCCTAACCTAACAATAAACTCCCAATAGCCCTTAAAAGGACCTTTTGTAGGGCATTGCCCTAAATTAAACAGCTCTTTTACATTAAAAAATGACAAAGTCCCCCCTAACAGTAAAACCTCTTACCCAACCAACCCCCCCAAAATAAAACCTAAGTCTAAAAAAACCCTAGGCTACCCATTGCCCCTAAAGGGGCTTTTGTATGGGCATTGCCCTTAAAAGGACATTCAGCTCTTTTACTGCCCATTAAAATAAAAAATAAACCAACCAATAGGATGAGAGCTGCTTTAATCCTATTGGCTGATTTGAGCAGCCAATAGGATTTAAGCAACTCTCATCCTATTGGCTGATTTGAATTTTTCAGCCAATAGGAATGCAACGGTACCCCAATATAAAAGGGATACCGTGCATTCAATCCTCAGTGTGCGGCGACAAGCGCACAAAGAGGATCCTCCATGCTGGATGGCTCCGCAGTCGCCGGTCCAGTTCCGCTGTCACCTCCACGCCGCTTCACCCTAGATGAAGATAGAAGAGGTCACCGCGCTGGATAAAGTTGTCGCTGCCTGGAAGAAGACCTTCTCCGCCGAACTTCAGGAATGGTGAGTACCTTTTTGGGGGTTAGACTTTTTTTTTAGATTAGGGCTTTTTTATTTTAATGGGCAGTAAAAGAGCTGAATGCCCTTTTAAGAGCAATGCCCGCACAAATGCCCCTTAAGGGGCAATGGGTAGCTTAGGGTTTTTTTAGACTTAGGTTTTTATTTTTTATTTTGGGGGGTTGGTTGGGTGGGGGGTTTTACTGTTAGGGAGGATTTTGTAATTTTTTTATGTAAAAGAGCTGTTTAAATAGGGCTTTTTATTATTTTGGATAATTTTATTATTTTTATGTAATCTTATACTGCTAGATTACGAGTTCTGCGTTAGCTTTAAAAAGCAGAACTGAAAGGTCCCAACGCTGCTTTTTACCTAACGCTGGTATTACGAGTCTGACAGGTAGAGGATCACCGCTCACTTTTCTTCCGCAACTCGAGGCTACCGCAAATCCCCTTACGTCAATTGCGTATCCTATCTTTTTAATGGGATTTGCCTAACACTGGTATTACGAGTCTTGGAAGAAGTGAGCGGTAGACCCTCTCCTGTCCAGACTCCTACCGCATTTAAAAGTCAATAGTTAAGAGTTTTATGGGCTAACGCCAGAACATAAAACGCTTAACTAAAGTGCTAAAATGTACACTAACACCCATAAACTACCTATTAACCCCTAAACCAAGGCCCCCCACATTGCAAACACTAAAATTAATATTTTTAACCCCTAATCTGCCGACCAGACATCGCCGCCAACTACATTATACCTATGAACTCCTAATCTGCTGCCACTAACATCGCCGACACCTACATTATATTTCTTAACCCCAAATCTGCCAACCCCAACGTCGCCGCCACCTACCTACACTTATTAACCCCTAATCTGCCGACCAGACATCGCCACCACTATAATAAATGTATTAACCCCTAAACCGCCACACTCCCGCCTCGCAAACACTATAGTAAATTTTATTAACCCCTAATCTGCCACCCCCAACGTCGCCGCCACCTACCTACAATTATTAACCCCTAATCTCCCGCCCCCAATGTCGCCGCTACTATAATAAAGTTAATAACCTAAACCTAAGTCTAACCCTAACACCCCCCTAATTTAAATATAATTTAAATAAATCTAGATAAAATTACTATAATTAAATAAATTAATCCTATTTAAAACTAAATACTTACCTATAAAATAAACCCTAAGATAGCTACAATATAACTAATAGTTACATTGTAGCTATTTTAGGATTTATATTTATTTTACAGGCAACTTTGTATTTATTTTAACTAGGTACAATAGCTATTAAATAGTTAATAACTATTTAATAGCTACCTAGTTAAAATAACTACACAATTACCTGTAAAATAAATCCTAACCTAAATTACAAATACACCTAACACTATACTATCAATAAATTAATTAAATAAATTAACTACAATTATTTAAAATAAAATACAATTAAATAAACTAAACTATGTTACAAAAAAAACACTAAATTACAAAAAATAAAAAAATATTACAAGAAGTTTAATCTAATTACACCTAAAAACCCTAATAAAATAAAAAAGCCCCCCAAAATAATAAAATTCCCTATCCTAAACTAAATTACAAAGTAATCAGCTCTTTTACCAGCCCTTAAAAGGGCTTTTTGGGGGGCATTGTCCCAAAGTAATCAGCTCTTTTACCTGTAAAAAAAAGAAATACAATACCCCCCAACATTACAACCCACCACCCACACACCCCTACTCTAAAACCCACCCGATCCCCCCTTAAAAAAACCTAACACTACCCCATTGAAGATCACCCTACCTTGAGCCGTGTTCACCCAGCCGGGCACCGATGGGCCAGAAGAGGACATCCGGACAGGCAGAAGTCTTCATCCTATCCGGGCAGAAGAGGACATCTTCAAAGTGCCTATATCTTTACTGGTTTGCAATACCTGCTTTTCACCACATAAGTTAGTGGAGCTCATGTTCCATATGTTGCTGTGTTTTAGGCCTAAAGCCTGGGACTGAATTTGTGGAAGCACAGGCAGAGAAACAGCAGATGAAAGAGATGTTGAGAAAAGAGGACCTTCAAAGTGGGATACTGGCACACTGGGTAGATTGCACAAAGATGGACAAGACACAGACCTCACACAGGGCACGCCAGGTTGAACCAATCTCTGTGCAGCACAGAGTGCAACAGTACAGCGATTTTCTTTCTGTGAGGGTTTAGGGTTATACCATGACAGTCCCAAATGATTCACCCATAACAATTAATAATACTCCTGACAGGAGTACACTAATTCTTCATGTGCGCTAACCTAACATGAGTTATATTAGGGTGTGTTATGTATTTATTTAATATAAAATATTGAAAAATATTAATAATTTAAATAATTATTATAGATGTACTAAAAAATTATAAAACATTCCACATAATATATATATATTTACAGTATCTATAAATATGAATAATTATTATTATTTGTTAATATTCTATATTTTTTTCCATAACGCGCCTTAAAATAACGAATTCTTCATGTGCGCTAACCCAACACAGCATTAGATGTATATATATATATATATATATATATATATATATATATATATATATATATATATATATATATACATGGTCATATACCATATACCTTTGAACTCTTATAAAAATGTTATTAATATTTCTATACTTTTTTTTCAGATAGTGTTTATATGAATGTAACAGTTTATTTTAATGTATGTATGTTGTGTTTGGTGCAACTTTTATTTTAGCTCTAACCTTTTACGCAAGGTCTTCAGTTACACTAACCCAATGCACATTAAATTTGAATGTGTAAATTTGAATGTGCTTACTTTCAACTAGTAATACACGTGCAAATTAATGTGCCCACAATATTCTAATATCACCCAGGCAAATATAAACACCATTCGTAATCTGGTCCTAAACATTTTTCATTTTTTATGTAGTTGTATATGTGCTTACTTTAAGGTGTTGAAATTTTCTTAAAGTATAACTACAGTTTTTGGATACAGATATTTTAAAAAATATAATAATTTTGAAAACTTATTACAGTACTATTAACACACGCAATTAGTTAGAACCTTATACCCTGCAGGGCACATGCAAAATCAAAATATCACTAAAAACAGTAAAAATCTTTTTTTTTAAAGCCCTTCTGATTAAGGGCTAGGTTATATGTGGATTGCTAATTTATCGCGTACCCGCAAATGGACAAATTTGTCTGTTTGCAGGCACACGATAAATAATCAGCCATTACAAGTGGTTAATTTTTTTAAAGTGCCCCAAATGCCCCCACAAAAATGTGTAGTGCCTTTTTTAAAATAAAAAATTGTAGCATGTAAAAAATAAATAAAAAATAAATAACTGCACTAGGCAATTTTTGGGGGCTAAAGCTGGCTGGTGTGGGGTTATATAGCAGTCTATGGGAACTGTGTGTTCCCTGTAAATTAGGGCTGCACGATTTATCGCGGATGCGATTTTAAACCGCGATTAATCACAGCGATTTTAAAACCAGAGAGTATGCGATTTTTAGCCCCACCCCCTTTGACCTCACCTATGGTGTACAGGAGGACCGCCGACTTGCCGTGCTGTGGCTGATGTGGGTTACAGGGAGGGGTTGCTCTGTTGTTGATGCGGGTTACAGGGAGGGGGGCCGACTTACCGGGGAGTGCTGTGGCTAATGCGGGTTACAGGAAGGGGGGTGCGCTGTGGCTGATGTGGGTTACAGGGAGGGGGGTGCGCTGGGACTTATGTGGGTTGGGGCTGATGGTGTTTACAGGCGGTGCTTATGATGTTAAAGGGGGTGCTTATTGGGAGGTTACAGTGGGAGCTGATGGGACTTATGTAGGTTACAGAGGGGGCTTATGGGGGTTACAGTGGGTGCAAGCTTACAGTGTGAGCTGATGGGGCTTATGTAGGTTACAAAGGGGGGCTGACATGAAAATCACAATAAAATCGCAATTAAATCGCAATCGCAATTTTTTTTTTATTATTATTTTTTTTTTAAAACGATTTACCCCCCCATATCACCGAGCCCTAATGTAAAAAATATATATATATATATACACAAATATATTTGTGTTAAGGTGTATATACACATAACACATAAATATATATATATATATATATATATATATTCATATACATATACAGTATATTTACAATCTGCTGCCCATCACTGTGCGACTTACCCCCTTTGCTTGGCTAGTTCTCATGAGTGTCTCACAGCATGAGAATAAAGCTCCCATTGGATCCTATGGAAGCACGCTCTCGTGAGTGCAATGCTTCTATGAAATGAGAATCCGAGGTCGTATTCGCATTGCACCTCCCTTGTTATACCAGCGCACATTTGCGTGTGCTGGTATTACTAAGTTGAGCGCAAATTTCACTTTCGCGGAAGCGATATATTCGCTCAATTTGTAATCTGGCCTTATATAAAGTATATTACAAAAATTATTCTAATTAATGCATTGATGTACATTTTGTTTCTAACTAGAATGTCGTTTGAAGTTGCTGAAATCCTATCCAGTAAATCACATTTTCATGTGCATTGCAACTTGCACTAGAATATATTTTATGCTTTTTTTATTATTTACAAGAAGAAAAAAAGATAATTTTAAAAATTCCAGCTGTTTATACTTGGAAGTATATGTACAGAAATATATGAAAGCAACAAAGAAAAACAACTTAAATTATATGTTTTGTTGTTTACATGTTCTAAATTGAGCCATAAAATTGTTATTTTTAAAACTATTCAGCACTGAGCCCTGTGATTGTTGCTAACGTATTGTTTTTTCATATACATTTATATTCAGTTTTATTTTCTAGGATATAAATTTGCTACTCCTATTTCTCACAACTAGGATTGACAAAGCACATGATAGACAGATTTAGTAAAACACAATATTGATAATACATTCCCTTTTTTCTCTATGCAAAGGTTTTTATTTAGCTGTATAAAAAAATAAAGGGTCAGATACATATTTATGAAATTCCTAAGAAAAATAGAGGATATTTAAAAATGTTTAAGTGATGGTAAAGTCAGATCTAAACGTTAATATGTCTGATAAAAAATATAATAGCGCTTTTTTTAAAACTATATATTCCCTGCAAGTGGTCATATGTTGGTACTTAACATCCTTTATCCCGTATCTATTTTTTTTATTACGTAGTACCCCTTAATCCAATAACCATTTGGGCCAGCTGGCTGGCTGATGTGAATATAGCAGCTTATTGTGCGCATGCGTTTTGTCACGCAATACATTTGGGTCATGTATTTCCTCTACTGTCTTTGTGCACATTCACGCTATTATAGCGCATGTGTACCTAGAAAAGGGATTCCCAATGACGTCAGGGTAAACAGTGAATCAGAGATTCTGTTTCAATTCACTGTTTCCCGTGGAATAGTGCCAATCTATTGGTGAAGTGTGTGAACGTGTAGAAACGTGTTATTCTCAATCAGTTATTGCGCTCTGATTGCATTGATAGGAGCTCTCTATTTTGATGTTGCATGGAACATCAAAAGTGAATCTTGTGATCTGGAAAAGTGGATCTTGTGATCTGCTGTTTACTTGGATATGTACACTTGTACAAAAAATGCATGCGGGAGCACGCAACGATGACGTATAGGGATGGTTGGGTCGCTCTATACTTCACTCAGAGTCAGAAATTGTACATCTAAAATATAGACAGATTCAATACTAGTACATAAAAGTTTTTGAAACATCATAGCATTAGTGATGTCGCGAACCGCCATTGAATTCAATAGGCAGGCGAACTTTAAAACCTACAAGGACTCTTTCTGGCCACAATAGTGATGGAAAAGTTGTTTCAAGGGTACTAACACCTGGACTGTCACATGCTGGAGGGGGATCCCTGGCAAAATTACCATGGAAAATTACATAGCTTATGCAGAGTCTGCTTTTAAGCCATAATGGGCCTAAATCAACTAACATTCCCAAAGTGGCTGTCTCAAAACATCCCGGACAGAAGATAGATTGATAGATAGGATAGATAGATATACATAGATTGATAGTTAGATAGAATCGATAGAAGAGAAATAGATAGATTTGTTAGATATATAATTATCCTAATAAAGTCTAATAATTAAACATGCATTCTTGGACCCAACTAGCTTGTGTTAATTAGTACTTTTCTTAGCACTTTAATCCCTGTTCCCCCCCCCCCCCCTATCGGGGGTGTTCTATATGGCCTGCCTGATTACCCTGAAAAAATATAATAATAAGACATGCGGTCTGGTACCCATTTTAACTAGGTTGTGTTTTAAGTACTACCATTCTTAGCACTTTAATCTCTGTAACTCCCCCTATTTGGTGAGGTCTATACGGCCTGGATGATTACCCATACAAAATATAATAATAAGACATCTGCTCTTGGTCTGCGACCCATGGTAACTAGGTTGTGTTAATTAGTAATGTCCTTCGCATTTTAATAGCTGTTACTCATACTCACCCTATCGGTGGAGGTCTATATGGCCTGCATGATTACCCTTACAAAATATAATAACCAAACATATGCTCTGGGACCCATGGTAAGTAGGTTGTGTTAAGTAGTACTGTTCTTTGCAGTTTAATACCTGTTACAACACCAAATGGTGGCAGGTCTATCTGGCCTTCATGATTAGCTGCACCCAAACCCAAAAAAAAGCCGAGTGGTCTTAGACTAACACCCATGGCTAACTCGGTTGTTTCAATTAGTACTATTCTTAGCACTTTCATCCCTGTTACGGGTGGTCTACATGGCCATCATGATTAGCCAAACAAAATACTACAATCCAAACTTTGCTCAGTCTTCATAGGCCCTTCATTGTCTGTATTTTGATAGTACAGTTCTTATTATTTTTATAGCTGATACAACACCGAATGGTGGCAGCTCTATATGGCCTGCATGATTAGCCGCACCCAATACAAAAATAATTCCAAGCGGTCTTGGATTAACAACCATGGCTAACTCTGTTGTTTCAAGTAGTACTATTCTTAGCACTTTCATCTCATCATCCCTGTTACTTCCAGGACTCTCGGTGGTGGTCTACATGGCCATCATGATTAGCCTAACCAAATACTACAATCCAACCTTGGCTCAGTCTTCATAAGGTCCTTCATTGGCTGTATTTTGGTAGTACTGTTCTTATTAGTTTAATAGCTGATACGACACCGAATGGTAGCAGCTCTATATGGCCTGCATGAATAGCCGCACCCAAAGCCAAAAAAAAGCCAAGCAGTCTTGCACTAACACCCATGGCTAACTCTGTTGTTTCAAGTTCTACTATTCTTAGCTCTTTCATCTCATCCCTGTTACTTCAAGGACTCTCAGTGGTGGTGGTCTACATGGCCATCATGATTACCCTCACCAAAATATAACAACAATACGTGCGTGCAGGGAACCATGGTAAGCTTACTTCCTTTCGCAAAATCGAGTATAACAGTTGCAGGCAGAGGTTCTGACCCTGCATTATGGCTGCACCTCTTCCTAAAAGAGGCATGCGTTACAGAGTCTGTGGGCATGTATGCAAAGAGCTGGCCTGCCTAAAAAGAGGAGCAAGGCTGTACAGGTTGTTCTCCTTCAGCCGTTTTATACGCTGTCCCACGGCCACGACCCTCAACAACCACAACAGAATGAAACACCACATATTCCATCCTTTTGAACAACAGAGTACAGGTATGGCATTGATTTTAGTTACACGGCGATATTTATTATGAACCGTGAAATTGAAAACAAAAACATGATTGGACACCAAGTACAGTACAGGTCGTTCTCCTTCGGCCTTTTTAGAATAGTGTTCCGGACCCCCAACAAAAACAACAGCAGGAAAGAGGACATATGGCATCCTTTTGAACAATAGATGACAGGTAAGGCATAGATTTTACAAAGCCATAGATAATTTTTTTGCAACTGTGAAATAAAAAATAACATTGATTGGACACCCAGCACACTTCTTTATCCTTAGGCCTTTTTATAAGAGGCTCCCGGAGCCTCAACTGAAACAACAGCATGAAAGAGGACATATGGCATCCTTGTGAACAATTGATTACAGTTAAGGCATTGATTTTAGAATCCCAGAGATCATTTATATGACCCGGGAAATAGAAAAAAACATTGATTGGACACCAAGTACACTTCTTTATCCTTAGGCCTTTTTATAAGAGGCTCCCGGAGCCTCAACAGAAAAAACATTATGAAAGAGGACATATGCCATCCTTTTGAATAATAGATTACAGGAAAGGCATTGATTTTAGAATCCCAGAGATCATTTATATGACCCGGGAAATAGAAAAAAACATTGATTAGACACCCAGTACACTTATTTATCCTCAGGCTTTTTTAATAAGAGGGTCCCGGAGCCTCAACCGAAACAACAGCATGAAAGAGGACATATGTCATCCTTTTGAATAATAGATTACAGGAAAGGCATTGATTTTAGAATCCCAGAGATCATTTATATGACCCGGGAAATAAGTAAAAACATTGATTAGACACCCAGTACACTTATTTATTCTTAGGCCTTTTAATAAGAGGGTCCCGGAGCCTCAACCGAAACAACAGCATGAAAGAGGAGATATGTCATCCTTTTGAATAATAGATTACAGGAAAGGCATTGATTTTAGAATCCCAGAGATCATTTATATGACCCGGGAAATAGAAAAAAACATTGATTAGACACCCAGTACACTTATTTACCCTCAGGCCTTTTTAACAAGAGGGTCCCGGAGCCTCAACCGAAACAACAGCATGAAAGAGGACATATGTCATCCTTTTGAATAATAAATTACAGGAAAGGCATTGATTTTAGAATCCCAGAGATCATTTATATGACCCGGGAAATAGAAAAAAACATTGATTAGACACCCAGTACACTTATTTATTCTTAGGCCTTTTAATAAGAGGGTCCCGGAGCCTCAACCGAAACAACAGCATGAAAGAGGAGATATGTCATCCTTTTGAATAATAGATTACAGGAAAGGCATTGATTTTAGAATCCCAGAGATCATTTATATGACCCGGGAAATAGAAAAAAACATTGATTAGACACCCAGAACGCTTATTTATTCTTAGGCCTTTTTAATAAGAGGGTCCCGGAGCCTCAACCGAAATAACAGCATGAAAGAGGACATATGTCATCCATTTGAATAATAGAATACAGGAAAGGCATTGATTTTAGAATCCCAGAGATCATTTATATGACCCGGGAAATAGAAAAAAACATTGATTAGACACCCTGTACACTTATTTATCCTCAGGCCTTTTTAATAAGAGGGTCCCGGAGCCTCAACCGAAACAACAGCATGAAAGAGGACATATGTCATCCTTTTGAATAATAGATTACAGGAAAGGCATTGATTTTAGAATCCCAGAGATCATTTATATGACCCGGGAAATAGAAAAAACATTGATTAGACACCCAGTACACTTATTTATTCTTAGGTCTTTTTAATAAGAGGGTCCCGGAGCCTCAACCGAAACAACAGCATGAAAGAGGACATATGTTATCCTTTTGAATAATAGATTACAGGAAAGGCATTGATTTTAGAATCCCAGAGATCATTTATATGACCCGGGAAATAGAAAAAAACTTTGTTTAGACACCCAGTACACTTATTTATCCTCAGGCCTTTTTAATAAGAGGGTCCCGGAGCCTCAACCGAAACAACAGCATGAAAAAAGACATATGTCATCCTTTTGAATAATAGATTACAGGAAAGACATTGATTTTAGAATCCCAGAGATCATTTATATGACCCGGGAAATAGAAAAAACAGAATTTATGCTTACCTGATAAATTACTTTCTCCAACGGTGTGTCCGGTCCACGGCGTCATCCTTACTTGTGGGATATTCTCTTCCCCAACAGGAAATGGCAAAGAGTCCCAGCAAAGCTGGCCATATAGTCCCTCCTAGGCTCCGCCCACCCCAGTCATTCGACCGACGGACAGGAGGAAATATATATAGGAGAAACCATATGGTACCGTGGTGACTGTAGTTAGAGAAAATAATTCATCAGACCTGATTAAAAAACCAGGGCGGGCCGTGGACCGGACACACCGTTGGAGAAAGTAATTTATCAGGTAAGCATAAATTCTGTTTTCTCCAACATTGGTGTGTCCGGTCCACGGCGTCATCCTTACTTGTGGGAACCAATACCAAAGCTTTAGGACACGGATGAAGGGAGGGAGCAAATCAGGTTACCTAAACGGAAGGCACCACAGCTTGCAAAACCTTTCTCCCAAAAATAGCCTCCGAAGAAGCAAAAGTATCAAATTTGTAAAATTTAGCAAAAGTGTGCAGTGAAGACCAAGTCGCTGCCTTACATATCTGGTCAACAGAAGCCTCGTTCTTGAAGGCCCATGTGGAAGCCACAGCTCTAGTGGAGTGAGCTGTAATTCTTTCAGGAGGCTGCCGTCCGGCAGTCTCGTAAGCCAATCGGATAATGCTTTTAAGCCAAAAGGAAAGAGAGGTAGAAGTCGCTTTTTGACCTCTCCTTTTACCAGAATAAACGACGAACAAGGAGGATGTTTGTCTGAAATCTTTAGTAGCCTCTAAATAGAACTTTAGAGCACGGACAACGTCCAAATTGTGTAACAAACGTTCCTTCTTTGAAACTGGATTCGGACACAAAGAAGGTACAACTATCTCCTGGTTAATATTTTTGTTAGAAACAACTTTAGGAAGAAAACCAGGCTTAGTACGCAAAACCACCTTATCTGCATGGAACACCAGATAGGGCGGAGAACACTGCAGAGCAGATAACTCTGAAACTCTTCTAGCAGAAGAAATTGCAACCAAAAACAAAACTTTCCAAGATAGTAACTTAATATCTATGGAATGTAAAGGTTCAAACGGAACCCCTTGAAGAACTGAAAGAACTAGATTTAGACTCCAGGGAGGAGTCAAAGGTCTGTAAACAGGCTTAATCCGAACCAAAGCCTGAACAAATGCAGCTGCCAGTCTTTTGTGTAGTAAGACAGATAAAGCAGAGATCTGTCCCTTTAGAGAACTTGCAGATAATCCTTTCTCCAAACCTTCTTGCAGAAAGGAGAGAATCTTAGGAATTTTTATCTTATTCCATGGAAATCCTTTGGATTCACACCAACAGATATATTTTTTCCATATCTTATGGTAAATTTTTCTAGTTACAGGTTTTCTGGCCTGAACCAGAGTATCTATAACAGAATCTGAAAACCCACGCTTTGATAAAATCAAGCGTTCAATCTCCAAGCCGTCAGTTGGAGGGAGACCAGATTTGGATGTTCGAATGGACCCTGAACAAGAAGGTCCTGTCTCAAAGGTAGCTTCCATGGTGGAGCCGATGACATATTCACCAGGTCTGCATACCAAGTCCTGCGTGGCCACGCAGGAGCTATCAAGATCACCGAGGCCCTCTCCTGATTGATCCTGGCTACTAGCCTGGGAATGAGAGGAAACGGTGGGAATACATAAGCTAGGTTGAAGGTCCAAGGTGCTACTAGTGCATCTACTAGAGTCGCCTTGGGATCCCTGGATCTGGACCCGTAGCAAGGGACCTTGAAGTTCTGACGAGACGCCATCAGATCCATGTCTGGAATGCTCCATAATTGAGTTATTTGGGCAAAGATTTCCGGATGGAGTTCCCACTCCCCCGGATGGAATGTCTGACGACTCAGAAAATCCGCTTCCCAATTTTCCACTCCTGGGATGTGGATCGCAGACAAGTGGCAGGAGTGATCCTCCGCCCATTGAATTATTTTGGTCACTTCTTTCATCGCCAGGGAACTCTTTGTTCCCCCCTGATGATTGATATATGCAACAGTCGTCATGTTGTCTGATTGAAACCTTATGAATTTGGCCTTCGCTAGTTGAGGCCAAGCTCTGAGAGCATTGAATATCGCTCTCAGTTCCAGAATGTTTATCGGGAGAAGAGACTCTTCCCGAGACCATAGTCCCTGAGCTTTCAGGGATTCCCAGACCGCGCCCCAGCCCACCAGACTGGCGTCGGTCGTGACAATGACCCACTCTGGTCTGCGGAAGCTCATTCCCTGGGATAGATTGTCCAGGGTCAGCCACCAACGGAGTGAATCTCTGGTCTTTTGATCTACTTGAATCATTGGAGACAAGTCTGTATAATCCCCATTCCACTGTTTGAGCATGCACAGTTGTAATGGTCTTAGATGAATTCGTGCAAAAGGGACTATGTCCATTGTTGCAACCATCAATCCTACTACTTCCATGCACTGCGCTATGGAAGGACGAGGAACAGAATGAAGCATTTGACAAGAGCTTAGAAGTTTTGATTTTCTGACCTCTGTCAGAAAAATCCTCATTTCTAAGGAATCTATTATTGTTCCCAAGAAGGGAACTCTTGTTGACGGGGACAGAGAACTCTTTTCTTTGTTCACCTTCCATCCGTGAGATCTGAGAAAGGCTAGAACGATCTCCATATGAGCCTTTGCTTTTGACAGAGACGACACTTGTATTAGAATGTCGTCCAAGTAAGGTACTACTGCAATGCCCCTTGGTCTTAGAACCGCTAGAAGGGACCCTAGCACCTTTGTGAAAATCCTTGGAGCAGTGGCCAACCCGAATGGGAGGGCCACAAACTGGTAATGCTTGTCCAGAAAAGCGAACCTTAGGAAATGATGATGTTCCTTGTGGATAGGAATGTGTAGGTACGCATCCTTTAGATCCATGGTAGTCATAAATTGACTTTCCTGGATGGTGGGTAGAATCGTTCGAATAGTTTCCATTTTGAACGATGGTACCCTGAGAAATTTGTTTAGGATCTTCAAATCCAAAATTGGTCTGAACGTTCCCTCTTTTTTGGGAACTACGAACAGATTGGAATAAAATCCCATTCCTTGTTCCTTTATTGGAACTGGGTGTATCACTCCCATCTTTAACAGGTCTTCTAAACAATGGAAGAATGCCTGTCTCTTTATTTGGTTTGAGGATAAGTGAGACCTGTGGAACCTTCCCCTTGGGGGTAGTTCCTTGAATTCCAGGAGATAACCTTGAGAAACTATTTCTAGCGCCCAAGGATCCTGAACATCTCTTGCCCAAGCCTGAGAGAGAGAGTCTGCCCCCCACTCGATCCGGTCCCGGAACGGGGGCTACTCCTTCATGCTGTTTTGTTAGCAGTGGCAGGCTTCTTGGCCTGCTTACCCTTGTTCCAGCCTTGCATTGGTTTCCAGGCTGGTTTGGGTTGTGAGGTATTACCCTCTTGCTTAGAGGATGCAGAATTAGAGGCTGGTCCGTTTCTGCGAAAAGGACGAAAATTAGGCTTATTTTTAGCTTTAAAAGACCTATCCTGTGGAAGGGCGTGGCCCTTTCCCCCAGTGATGTCTGAAATAATCTCTTTCAATTCTGGTCCAAATAAAGTTTTACCCTTGAAAGGGATGTTAAGCAATTTTGTCTTGGATGACACATCCGCTGACCAAGACTTTAGCCAAAGCGCTCTGCATGATAGCAAACCCTGAATTTTTCGCCGCTAGTCTAGCTAATTGCAAAGCGGCATCTAAAATAAAAGAGTTAGCCAATTTAAGTGCGTTAACTCTGTCCATAACCTCCTCATATGGAGTTTCTCTACTGAGCGACTTTTCTAGTTCCTCGAACCAGAACCACGCTGCCGTAGTGACAGGAACAATGCATGAAATTGGTTGTAGAAGGTAGCCTTGCTGTACAAAAATCTTTTTAAGCAAACCTTCTAATTTTTTATCCATAGGATCTTTGAAAGCACAACTATCTTCAATAGGAATAGTAGTGCGTTTGTTTAGAGTAGAAACTGCCCCCTCGACCTTGGGGACTGTCTGCCATAAGTCCTTTCTGGGGTCGACCATAGGAAATAATTTCTTAAATATAGGGGGGGGGGACAAAAGGTATGCCGGGCTTTTCCCACTCCTTATTTACTATGTCCGCCACCCGCTTGGGTATAGGAAAAGCGTTGGGGGGCACCGGAACCTCTAGGAACTTGTCCATCTTGCATAATTTCTCTGGAATGACCAAGTTGTCACAATCATCCAGAGTAGATAACACCTCCTTAAGCAGTGTGCGGAGATGTTCTAATTTAAATTTAAATGTCACAACATCAGGTTCAGCTTGATAAGAAATTTTTCCTGAATCTGAGATTTCTCCATCAGACAAAACCTCCCTCATTGCCCCTTCAGATTGGTGTGAGGGTATGACAGAACAATTATCATCAGCGCCCTCTTGCTCTTCAGTGTTTAAAACAGAGCAATTGCGCTTTCTCTGATAAGTAGGCATTTTGGATAAAAGATTTGCTATGGAGTTATCCATTACAGCCGTTAATTGTTGCATGGTAATAAGTATTGGCGCACTAGATGTACTAGGGGCCTCCTGCGTGGGCAAAACTGGTGTAGACACAGTAGGAGATGATGTAGTATTATGTTTACTTCCCTCATCTGAGGAATCATCTTGGGCAATATCATTATCTGTGGCAGTACTGTCCTTACTTTGTTTGGACGCTATGGCACAATTATCACATAAATTTAAATGGGGAGACACATTGGCTTTCATACATATAGAACATAGCTTATCTGAAGGTACAGACATGTTAAACAGGCTTAAACTTGTCAACAAAGCACAAAAAACGTTTTAAAATAAAACCGTTACTGTCTCTTTAAATTTCAAACAGAAAACACTTTATTACTGAATATGTGAAAAAGTATGAAGGAATTGTTCAAAAATTACCAAAATTTCACCACAGTGTCTTAAAGCATTAAAAGTATTGCACACCAAATTTCAGAGCTTTAACCCTTAAAATAACGGAACCGGAGCCGTTTTAAAATTTAACCCCTATACAGTCCCAGCTATAGTCTTTGCTGAGACCCAACCAAGCCCAGAGGGGAATACGATACCAAATGACGCCTTCTAGAAGCTTTTTTAGTGATTCTTAGATCCTCACACATGCATCTGCATGCCCTGCTCTCCAAAAACAACTGCGCAGTAATGGCGCGAAAATGAGGCTCAGTCTATAACTAGAAAGGCCCCCTGACTGAAAAAGGTGTCCAACACAGTGCCTGCCGTTTTATAAACGTTCCCCAAGATTATAAATGCCAATTGATAGCCTAAATCTGAATAATATGCCCAAATAAAGCAATCGATTTAGCCCATAAGAATGTCTACCAGTTTTTTAGCCCTTATTAAGCCCTTTATTCTGTATGTTTGACTAAGAAAATGGCTTACCGGTCCCCATGAGGGGAAATGACAGCCTTCCAGCATTACACAGTCTTGTTAGAAATATGGCTAGTCATACCTTAAGCAGAAAAGTCTGCTAACTGTTTCCCCCAACTGAAGTTACTTCATCTCAACAGTCCTATGTGGAAACAGCAATCGATTTTAGTTACTGTCTGCTAAAATCATCTTCCTCTTACAAACAGAAATCTTCATCCTTTTCTGTTTCAGAGTAAATAGTACATACCAGCACTATTTTAAAATAACAAACACTTGATAGAAGAATAAAAACTACATTAAAACACCAAAAAACTCTTAACCATCTCCGTGGAGATGTTGCCTGTGCAACGGCAAAGAGAATGACTGGGGTGGGCGGAGCCTAGAAGGGACTATATGGCCAGCTTTGCTGGGACTCTTTGCCATTTCCTGTTGGGGAAGAGAATATCCCACAAGTAAGGATGACGCCGTGGACCGGACACACCAATGTTGGAGAAAAACATTGATTAGACACCCAGTACACTTATTTATTCTTAGGCCTTTTTAATAAGAGGGTCCCAGAGCCTCAACCGAAACAACAGCATGAAAGAGGACATATGTCATACTTTTGAATAATAGATTACAGGAAAGGCATTGATTTTAGAATCCCAGAGATCATTTATATGACCCGGGAAATAGAAAAAAACATTGATTAGACACCCAGTACACTTATTTATCCTCAGGCCTTTTTAATAAGAGGGTCCCGGAGCCTCAACCAAAACAACAGCATGAAAGAGGACATATGTCATCCTTTTGAATAATAGATAACAGGAAAGGCATTGATTTTAGAAACCCACAGATCATTATTTGCAACCGGGAAACAGAAGAAAACATTGATTAGACACCCAGTACACTTATTTATCCTCAGGCCTTTTTAATAAGAGGGTCCCGGAGCCTCAACCGAAACAACAGCATGAAAGAGGACTTATGTCATCCATTTGAATAATAGATTACAGGAAAGGCATTGATTTTAGAATCCTAGAGATCATTTATATGACCCGGGAAATCTAAAAAAACATTGATTAGACACCCAGTACACTTATTTATCCTCATGCCTTTTTAAAAAGAGGGTCCCGGAGCCTCAACCGAAACAACAGCATGAAAGAGGACATATGTCATCCTTTTGAATAATAGATTACAGGAAAGGCATTGATTTTAGAATCCCAGAGATCATTTATATGACCCGGGAAATAGAAAAAAAACATTGATTAGACAGCCAGTACACTTATTTATTCTTAGGCCTTTTTAATAAGAGGGTCCCGGAGCCTCAACCGAAACAACAGCATGAAAGAGGAGATATGTCATCCTTTTGAATAATAGATTACAGGAAATGCATTGATTTTAGAATCCCAGAGATCATTTATATGACCCGGGAAATAGAAAAAAACATTGATTAGACACCCAGTACACTTATTTATCCTCAGGCCTTTTTAATAAGAGGGTCCCGGAGTCTCAACCGAAACAACAGCATGAAAAAAGACATATGTCATCCTTTTGAATAATAGATTACAGGAAAGGCATTGATTTTAGAATCCCAGAGATCATTTATATGACCCGGGAAATCTAAAAAAACATTGATTAGACACCCAGTACACTTATTTATCCTCAGGCCTTTTTAATAAGAGGGTCCCGGAGCCTCAACCGAAACAACAGCATGAAAGAGGACATATGTCATCCTTTTGAATAATAGATTACAGGAAAGGCATTGATTTTAGAAACCCACAGATCATTATTTGCAACCGGGAAATAGAAAAAAACATTGATTAGACACCCAGTACACTTATTTATCCTCAGGCCTTTTTAATAAGAGGGTCCCAGAGCCTCAACCGAAACAACAGCATGAAAGAGGAGATATGTCATCCTTTTGAATAATAGATTACAGGATTGGCATTGATTTTAGAATCCCAGAGATCATTTATATGACCCGGGAAATAGAAAAAAACATTGATTAGAAACCCAGTACACTTATTTATTCTTAGGCCTTTTTAATAAGAGGGTCCCGGAGCCTCAACCGAAACAACAGCATGAAAGAGGAGATATGTCATCCTTTTGAATAATAGATTACAGGAAAGGCATTGATTTTAGAATCCCAGAGATCATTTATATGACCCGGGAAATAGAAAAAAACATTGATTAGACACCCATTACACTTATTTATTCTTAGGCCTTTTTAATAAGAGGGTCCCGGAGCCTCAACCGAAACAACAGCATGAAAGAGGAGATATGTCATCCTTTTGAATAATAGATTACAGGAAAGGCATTGATTTTAGAATCCCAGAGATCATTTATATGACCCGGGAAATAGAAAAAAACATTGATTAGACACCCAGTACACTTATTTATCCTCAGGCCTTTTTAATAAGAGGGTCCCGGAGCCTCAACCAAAACAACAGCATGAAAGAGGACATATGTCATCCTTTTGAATAATAGATTACAGGAAAGGCATTGATTTTAGAAACCCACAAATCATTATTTGCAACCGGGAAATAGAAAAAAACATTGATTAGACACCCAGTACACTTATTTATCCTCAGGCCTTTTTAATAAGAGGGTCCCGGAGCCTCAACTGAAACAACAGCATGAAAGAGGACATATGTCATCCTTTTGAATAATAGATTACAGGAAAGGCATTGATTTTAGAATCCCAGAGATCATTTATATGACCCGGGAAATAGAAAAAAACATAGATTAGACACCCAGTACACTTATTTATCCATAGGCCTTTTTAGCAGAGGCTCCAGGACCCTCAACAAAAACAAGAGCAGGGAGGTGGGCATAGGAGTACAATGGAGTGTGACAATAATAATGTGAAGGGGAAGATTGCGGAGTTGTGGCATTTTAATTTTGTTATCGTGGGAAGTACTTGCAATGACCATGCTCTGGTGAATCCATATTGCAAATGTGTTTTTTAAGGCACTGTTTGTCTAGTTTTTGAATATCAGCATTTGGTAATTGAAGCTCAACTTAAGGCTGGTGAGAACCAACCTTTCTTCTGGCTGTTTGCAAATGTTGTGGCTCTGGACAAACATGTGAATAAGGGGCCATCAACCATATTCTGCACGCAACCCCTTTGATTATTGACAATAAACATGTGTCACCTGCAATCAGAGCCCGTTACTTCTGTCTAAATCATCTTCCTGGTATGGACAGGCCACTGTTTCCCACAGCAAGTCCGAAGCTTGAACTACAAGATTGTCTTGAGTATGGTAGGAAACCAAAGTTTATTTAATTCTGTACTATCACCACAAAAGCTGAACTTCTTGAAGCAAGGAAAATGCAAGCAATTTCATGTGCTTATGGATGACAAGGACGTCCTGTCCTGTGGTGCACAGAGATGGAGAGGATTTTGGGCCTCCCTGTACACTACCCAGATGTCTCCAACATCACCAGAAACACAAGACAGCGACTCTTGGGAAGTTCCTGGAGTGTTCTGGTAGCCATCTCTTTGCGCCCCGAAAGGAATACTTTATCAGTGTTTTTGTATACATCCGACAACAGCTTCGGAGACTGTGGTGATGCACATGTTATTTACTGTTGTTCCATCTGTGGCAATATCAATTGGCATTAAAAAGGTAAGATTTGGGGGGGCGGAGCCTATAGCTGTTGCGGTAGGACGTGTGTTTGAGGAGCTCAAGGTCTTACAATTTACTTTGGAGTTAGTTTTCAACCTTAATTTAATTTTCTTTTTGGGATTCATAGTCACACTTTCTGGGGCTATAAAAGAGGAGCCTGGTACAAGGACTAGTAGTCACCCCTTATATCAACGGGTACGGAGACCTGTTTTTTGCATTTCCAATATGGCGCCGGAAACAACAAACTAATCCTGAATGAAAAAAAAGGTAAGATTTGGACTAGTGACGCACATTTTATGCACGCTGTGGCAATTGCAATTTGCATTAAAAAGAATCTGCTAACAACCACTACCTACGACCACACCTGACTCCTGAAGTCATGCTTCAGTTATTAACTCAAGTTAAATTAATTTTTTTTTAATTTTATTATGCTCAGCAGATTAAAAACATACCATTCTTCTAGTCATATCACACGACATGTCAAAATGCTGCATGGAAAATGGCAGTGTGCAAAGTCATAATCTTAGTGAACCTATAAGTGCATTACATTTTCTAAAATAAACAAAAATACCGAGAAAAAAAAAAAAAAAAAGGAAAGAGGACATATGGCATCCTTTTGAACAATAGATTACATTTAAGGCATTGATTTGAGAAACCCAGAGATAATTTGTTGCAACCGGGAAATCTAAAAAAAACTGGATTAGACACCCAGTACACTTATTTATCCTTAGGCCTTATTAGCAGAGGCTCCAGGACCCTCAACAAAACCAGCAGCAGGAAAGAGGACATATGGCATCCTTTAGAAAAATATATTTCTGGAAAGGCATTGATTTTAGAAACACAGAGATCATTAGTTGCAACCGTGAAATCTAAAAAAACTTAGATTATACACCCAGTACACTTCTTTATCCTTAGGCCTTTTTAGCAGAGGCTCCAGGACCCTCCACAAAACCAGCAGCATGAAAGAGGACATATGGCATCCTTTTGAAAATTAGATTACAGGAAAGGCATTGATTTTAGAAACACAGAGATCATTAGTGGCAACCGTGAAATCTAAAAAAACTTAGATTATACACCCAGTACACTTCTTTATCCTTAGGCCTTTTTATAAGAGGCTCCCGGAGCCTCAACAGAAACAACAGCATGAAAGAGGACATATGGCATCCTTGTGACTAATAGATTACAGGAAAGGCATTGATTTTAGAAACCCTGGGATAATTTGTTGCAACCGTGAAATCTAAAAAAAGATTGATTAGACACCCAGTACACTTATTTATCCTTAGGTCTTTTTTTAGTAGAGGCTCCAGGACCCTCCACAAAACCAGCAGCAGGAAAGAGGACATATGTCATCCTTTTGAAAATTAGATTACAGGAAAGGCATTGATTTTAGAAACACAGAGATCATTAGTTGCAACCGTGAAATCTAAAAAAACTTAGATTATACACCCAGTACACTTCTTTATCCTTAGGCCTTTTTATAAGAGGCTCCCGGAGCCTCAACAGAAACAACAGCATGAAAGAGGACATATTGCATCCTTGTGACTAATAGATTACAGGAAAGGCATTGATTTTAGAAACCCTGGGATAATTTGTTGCAACCGTGAAATCTAAAAAAAGATTGATTAGACACCAGTACACTTATTTATCCTTAGGTCTTTTTTTTAGCAGAGGCTCCAGGACCCTCCACAAAACCAGCAGCAGGAAAGAGGACATATGTCATCCTTTTGAAAATTAGATTACAGGAAATGCATTGATTTTAGAAACCCGGAGATAATTTGTTGCAACCGGGAATTTAAATCAAACAAATGATTCGATGGACACCCAGTACACTTCTTTCTCCTTCGGCCTTTTTATAAGAGGGTCCAGGACCCTAAAAAAAAAGACCAGCAGGAAAGAGGACGTATGGCATCCTTTTGAACAATAGAGTACAGGTACAGCATTGATTTTACAAACCCAGAGATAATTTTGGTCAAATGTGAAATAGAAAAAAAAATTGAGTGGACACCCAGTACACCTCTTTCTCCTTAGGCCTTTTTATAAGAGGGTCCAGGACCCTCAAACAAAATACCAGCAGGAAAGAGAACATATGGCATCCTTTTGAACAATAGTGTACTGGTACGGCATTGATTTTAGAAACCCACAGATAATTTTTTTGAAAAGTGAAATAGCCCCAAAAACCATGCTTGGACTTCCACTCCAGGTCGTTCTCCTTTAGCTTTTTTATAAGAGGGTCCAGCACCCTCAACAGAAACTACTGCAGGAAACACCACCACATATGCCATCCTTTTGCACAAGCGAGTACAGGTATGGCATCCATTTTAGAAACCCAGAGATAATTGAGAGGAACCAGGAACATTTTTCTAAAAATTTGATGGGCCACCCATTACAGGTCGTTCTCCTTAAGCCTTTTTATACCATGGGCCACGACCCTCAACAGGCACAACAGCATGAAACACCACATATGCCACCCTTTTGCACAATAGAGTACAGGTATGACATAGATGGAATACGGAGATAATTTAGAGCAACCAAGAGACGGATAAAGATGCTTGGTCGGTCCTCCTCCTTCAAATTTGTGGCATTTTGCGTTCAATTTAATGGTCCACCAGATATGAGTGGTTTGCTAATGCTAAGTTGTACAATTCGTAACAGTTTAATCACTAGTGTTATGTGCCTTATTTTTTTTTATTTGAGTTTTGTGCCCACAGAGCTGCAGCAGAGGCCAGAAAAATTAGGAATGTACAAATGACTGAAAAAATTGGGTATTGTTGTAGCAACTGCTGTAGCAGCGGCCAGAAAAATTGATGTTTGTAAAAAATTTAAAAAGTGCCCTAAAAGCTTGTGGCTTGAACACTAGTTGTTGGCGGATAAGTCAAGCAAGTCCTCCGGCTTTATAACCAAAAAAAAAGGCCAGCCTGTGTACCAGTTGTAGCCCAAGCCAGCTCATCTCATCATCAGGCCTTTTTTATTCAAATGTATCGCCAGATCCAGCCCTCATTCATTTTTATAAAAGTGAGATAGTCAAGGCTTTTTTGACCTAGGCGACTTCTCTTCTCAGTGACAAAACCTCCTGCTGCACTGAAAGTCCTTTCAGACAGGACACTTGAAGCGGGGCAGGCCAGAAGTTCCATTGCAAATTGGGATAGCTCAGGCCACAAGTCCAGCCTGCACACCCAGTAGTCAAGGGGTTCATCGCTCCTGAAAGTGTCGAGATCCGCAGTTAAAGCTAGGTAGTCTGCTACCTGTCGGTTGAGTCTTTCTCTAAGGCTGGATCCCGAAAGGCTCTGATGGTGCATGGGAGTTAAAAAGGTACGCATGTCCTCCATCAACAAGACGTCAGGAAAGCGTCCGGTCCTTGCTGCCGTGGTCGTGGGAGGAGGAGGATTAATTTCATCTCTTCCCCTGTTACATTCCCGTGGTGCTGTGACATCACCCTTATACGCTGTGTAAAGCATAGTTTTTAATTTATTCTTAAAATGCTCCATCCTTTCCGACTTGCGGGAATTTGGTAACATTTCAGGCACTTTATGCTTATACCGGGGGTCGAGGAGCGTGGACACCCAGTACAGGTCGTTCTCCTTCAGCTTTTTTATACGAGGGTCCCTCAACAGGCACGACAGCATGAAAGAACCCATTTGAACAACAAGCAAACTGAGGATTAAGATCATCAACAATCAAGAATTTTTTAATTTTAATTAGTAACTATACTGTGAAAAAAAATTATGATTGGTGTAAATAGTTGGTAAGACGGCCTGGCACAAAAGGCTGGCAGGCAGGAGGTAGATGCAATTCAAGGACACTAGGAGACTGATTACTGACAGTCAAAACAGTGATGATTGACAATTTTTGCAATACTGTTAAAAGAAATATGATTGCTGGCAACAAATGGCTAGGTGGGCCTGGCTCACAGCAGGCTGCAAGGCAGGAGGAAAGTGCTATTCAATGGCACCAACAAACTGAGGATTCACAACAACTATTACCAAAAATTTTAATTTTTAATTATTAAGAATACTGTCACAACAAATATGATTGGTGTAAATATTTTTCAAGTAGGCCTGGCACACATGCTTGGAAGGCTGTAGAAAAGTGCAATTCTAGGGCACGAGCAAACTGAGGATTAAGATCATCAACAATCAAGAATTTTTTAATTTTAATTAGTAACTATACTGTGAAAAAAAATTATGATTGGTGTAAATAGTTGGCAAGACGGCCTGGCACCTGCGGGGTGGCCTGCCTCTGCCTGTCATTTTTTTTTAAAAATGGACACTAACAATACTATTACACCAATTGAGTGGTGGCACTGTGAAAGTGGGCACAGTATACGCTGTGAGACTGACGACAACAACAAAAAAGACAGATGTTTTAAAAATCACAAATTGTTAGTTTTTTAAAATATTACAAGTACTGTGACAACAAATATGATTGTTTGGCACTAGTTGGCAAATGGGCCTGTCTGGCACACACGCTGGGAGAAAGAAAACTGCAATTCAATGGCACTAGGAGACTGAAGAATCACAGTCAAAACAGTTATGATTAACAGAAATTCCAATCCTGTTACAATAAATATGATTGGTGGCACTAATTGGCTAGTTGGGACTGGCACACAGGCAGGCAGGCAGGAGGAAAATGCAATTCAAGGAGGGCACTAGTAGACTGCAGATTGTCAGTCAAAACAGTGATGATTGACAAATTTTGCAATACTGTTAAAATAAATATGATTGCTGGCACTAATTGGATAGTTGGGCCTGGCACACAGGCTGGCAGGCAGTAGAAAAGTGCAATTCAATGGCACGAGCAAACTGAGGATTAAGATCAACAATCAATAATTTTTTAATTTTAATTAGTAACTATACTGTGACAAAAAATTATGATTGGTGTAAATAGTTGGCAAGACGGCCTGGCACAAAAGGTTGGCAGGCAGGAGGTAGATGCAATTCAAGGACACTAGGAGACTGATTACTGACAGTCAAAACAGTGATGATTGACAATTTTTGCAATACTGTTAAAAGAAATATGATTGCTGGCAACAAATGGCTAGGTGGGCCTGGCTCACAGCAGGCTGCAAGGCAGGAGGAAAGTGCTATTCAATGGCACCAGCAAACTGAGGATTCACAACAACTATTACCAAAAATTTAAATTTTTAATTATTAAGAATACTGTCACAACAAATATGATTGGTGTAAATATTTTTCAAGTAGGCCTGGCACACATGCTTGGAAGGCTGTAGAAAAGTGCAATTCTAGGGCACGAGCAAACTGAGGATTAAGATCATCAACAATCAAGAATTTTTTAATTTTAATTAGTAACTATACTGTGAAAAAAAATTATGATTGGTGTAAATAGTTGGCAAGATGGCCTGGCACAAAAGGCTGGCAGGCAGGAGGTAGATGCAATTCAAGGACACTAGGAGACTGATTACTGACAGTCAAAACAGTGATGATTGACAATTTTTGCAATACTGTTAAAAGAAATATGATTGCTGGCAACAAATGGCTAGGTGGGCCTGGCTCACAGCAGGCTGCAAGGCAGGAGGAAAGTGCTATTCAATGGCACCAGCAAACTGAGGATTCACAACAACTATTACCAAAAATTTAAATTTTTAATTATTAAGAATACTGTCACAACAAATATGATTGGTGTAAATATTTTTCAAGTAGGCCTGGCACACATGCTTGGAAGGCTGTAGAAAAGTGCAATTCTAGGGCACGAGCAAACTGAGGATTAAGATCATCAACAATCAAGAATTTTTTAATTTTAATTAGTAACTATACTGTGAAAAAAAATTATGATTGGTGTAAATAGTTGGCAAGATGGCCTGGCACAAAAGGCTGGCAGGCAGGAGGTAGATGCAATTCAAGGACACTAGGAGACTGATTACTGACAGTCAAAACAGTGATGATTGACAATTTTTGCAATACTGTTAAAAGAAATATGATTGCTGGCAACAAATGGCTAGGTGGGCCTGGCTCACAGCAGGCTGCAAGGCAGGAGGAAAGTGCTATTCAATGGCACCAGCAAACTGAGGATTCACAACAACTATTACCAAAAATTTTAATTTTTAATTATTAAGAATACTGTCACAACAAATATGATTGGTGTAAATATTTTTAAAGTAGGCCTGGCACACAGGCTTGGAAGGCTGTAGAAAAGTGCAATTCTAGGGCACGAGCAAACTGAGGATTAAGATCATCAACAATCAAGAATTTTTTAATTTTAATTAGTAACTATACTGTGAGAAAAAATTATGATTGGTGTTAATAGTTGGCAAGACGGCCTGGCACAAAAGGCTGGCAGGCAGGAGGTAGATGCAATTCAAGGACACTAGGAGACTGATTACTGACAGTCAAAACAGTAATGATTGACAATTTTTGCAATACTGTTAAAAGAAATATGATTGCTGGCAACAAATGGCTAGGTGGGCCTGGCTCACAGCAGGCTGCAAGGCAGGAGGAAAGTGCTATTCAATGGCACCAGCAAACTGAGGATTCACAACAACTATTACCAAAAATTTTAATTTTTAATTATTAAGAATACTGTCACAACAAATATGATTGGTGTAAATATTTTTCAAGTAGGCCTGGCACACAGGCTTGGAAGGCTGTAGAAAAGTGCAATTCTAGGGCACGAGCAAACTGCGGATTAAGATCATCAACAATCAAGAATTTTTTAATTTTAATTAGTAACTATACTGTAAAAAAAAAAATTATGATTGGTGTAAATAGTTGACAAGACGGCCTGGCACAAAAGGCTGGCAGGCAGGAGGTAGATGCAATTCAAGGACACTAGGAGACTGATTACTGACAGTCAAAACAGTGATGATTGACAATTTTTGCAATACTGTTAAAAGAAATATGATTGCTGGCAACAATTGGCTAGGTGGGCCTGGCTCACAGCAGGCTGCAAGGCAGGAGGAAAGTGCTATTCAATGGCACCAGCAAACTGAGGATTCTCAACAACTATTACCAAAAATTTTAATTTTTAATTATTAAGAATACTGTCACAACAAATATGATTGGTGTAAATATTTTTCAAGTAGGCCTGGCACACAGGCTTGGAAAGCAGTAGAAAAGTGCAATTCTAGGGCATGAGCAAACTGAGGATTAAGATCAACAATCAAATTTTTTTTAATTTTAATTAGTAACTATACTGTCTGTGACAACAATTATGATTGGTGTAGATAGTTGGCTAGACGGCCTGGCACAAAAGGCTGGCAGTGGCAGACAGGAGGTAAATGCAATTCAATGGCACTAGGAGACTGAATATTTGCAGTCCAAAAAATTATGATTTTTATTTTTTTATATACTGTTACAAGAATTGTGATTGGTGCCACTAATTGGCTAGTTGGGCCTGGCACACAGGCTGGCAGATATGAGTTGTGGATGGTAGGTAGGGCAGCAATTTAATACAGTATGCTGTGTAAGTGACAAAAACACAGGCCTGATAGAAAATTAAGTTAGATTACACTAGCAAAATATTTTAAAATTTTAGATTTTAATATTAGAATTATGTTAAGAAGTGCAATGCACATATGACTCTATGAGTGGTCACACTGGCTGGCTGCTACGTAGGGCAGCAATTAACAACAGTATGCTGTGTAAGTCAGATAGACAGTTAGACACAGGCCTGATAGAAAATAAAATTAGATTACACTAGCATAATGATTTAAAGACTTTTTTTTGGCAATTTAAAGAAAAAGGTTAAGCACATACATATGAGTCGTGGCTGATAGCCTTGGAAGGGCAGCTATTAAAAACAGTAGGCTCTGTAAGTCAGATACACACACGCCTGAAAGAAAATACTATTAGATTACACTAGAAAAATTATTTAAATTATTTTTTTGGTGGGGAAATTAAAAAAAGGTTAAACACATATGAGTCGTGGCTCATAGACTAGGGAGGGCAGCAAGTAAACACAGTAGGCTCTGTATGTCAGCAAAACACACAGGCCGGATAGAAAATTATATTAGATTACACTAGCAAACAAATTTAAACTTTTTTTTTATATTAAAATTAAGGTGAAGAAGAATAGATATGAGTGCTGGGTGGCTGCCTGGCACAGACCAATTAACCAAAAGACTGAAAAAAATGAGGTATATTAATGCTGAGTGAGCCTGACAGACACAGGCCTGATAGTAAATGCAATTAGATTACACTAGCAAAATATTTTTATTTTTTTATTTTTTTTTAATTTAAAATAATGTTATAAACGGATATTAACACTGGTGGCTGCTGGCTGGCACAGAGCAATGAACCAGAGTATATGCTGTGTGACACTGGCCTGATAGAAAATGAAAAAAAATTACACTAGAAAAATAATTACATTTTTTGGTTAGTTAAATTTAAACTAATGTTGTTAGGGAGATATCAGTGGTGGCAGTAGTCACAGCATATGCTGTGAGCCTTAAACACACAGCCTGAAAGCCAGGCAAATGCTAATAAAAAAAAAACGAAAAAAGAAAAAAAAAAAACGGCACAAAATATAGCCCTAAAAAGGGCTTTTTGGGGTGCTGTGCTTGCAGCAGAGATGAGTGGAGTCCTTCTGGACTGTAAATACACTAGCCTAGCTATGTTTTTCCTATTAATGTCAGGAGCAAAAACACAACACGTCCTCTCATTAAGAAAGCAATGTCGTTATGAGTCTAAAATGGCGGATTCCGAGTAGCTGGGAGGGTCTGTGAGGGAGTGTCTGATGTTGATTGGCTCTAATGTGTCAGGCGGCTGTGACATAAAGGGTCAAAGTTTCCACAATGATGACACATAGGGGCGGATCGACAAACGCGGACGCGAACAAGCTATGTTCGCAGGGAACCGTTCGCGGGCGAACAGTTCGGGACATCACTACATAGCATCCTTTCTATTTTATATGAATTACCTGATCTAGAGTACATGATTTTACAGTAGACAGTAATATATTTCAAACAAGGGAATACCATTGTGTTGGATATTTATTTCATATCATTAGGAAAATGCCTCACAAATGGTGCGGTAATTTGGCGATCAGAAGGTTATATATGACATGGATAGTCAATATTTAATGTGTTTGGGATAATATATTTACATAGGAACCTTGCTCATCCAATAGATTGTGTTAAACCTAGAGGTATTTGAGGTTTTGTTTCCCATAAAAAGTTGATGTTGTGAAAGACATCCAATCTGTTTGTGGTCATATAAATGTACCGCTCAAGAGATATGTTTGTTGCTATTTGTTGTAACCAATTCTATATAGAAGGTACTTTATCTTGTTTCCAAAGTCTTGGAACCAATTGCTTTGCATTATTCAAAATGATGTGGAATAATTTACCATGCAATTTCGATGGAGGTTTGGGAAATATTAGTGGATCAAGGGGCCAATTACATCTGAACAATAAGTTTATATGGACTCTGACTTTTTCCCAATATTTCACAATGCTTGGGAAATCCCACCATATATGATATAGTGAGCCTATTTGGCCACATTTGCTCCAGCATTTATCGGATGCCTGGGGGAAATGTGTTTTAATCTTAGTGGTGTTAAGTACCATTACAAGAGAAGTTTGTAGTTTGTCTCCAGAACTGTCGATGAGTGTGAAGTGTGCGAAATGTATAAGTAAATTGAATTCCAATCAGCCTGTTGGAGCTGATAGGGTAACAAAATCTTGCCATTTTTTAGTGTATGATGGTTGTTTTTGATGTCGTGGTGATAGTAGGATCTTGTATATCGAGGATACTGAGTGTTTAGGTGCGTTCGTTGCGCTGCAAAGTAGTTCAAATGGAATTCTAGAGCGAAATGAAAATGTTTTCAACATATGATGTTGTAGAAAATGTGTTATTTGGTGGTAGTGGTACCATGTCAAAGAGGTATTGCTTCATAGATCTAATATTTGATCTATAGGTATGAGTTTAGAACCATCAGTTATCAAGTACACAGGTATGAGTTTGTTGATGTCAGTGATATCCTTTTTTATGCACTTTTTCCTTAACAGTAGGTCTGGGTTATATAAAATTGGCGTTAAAGGTGAAGGGATATTTGATATGTTAGTATATTGTCGTAATGTTTTATCCCAGGTGTCAAATGTTTCTTTAAAGGGACACTGAACCCAAATTTTTTCTTTTGTGATTCAGATAGAGCATGCAATTTTAGGCAACTTTCTAATTTACTCCTATTATCCATTTTCTTCATTCTCTTACTCTTTATTTGAAAAAGAAGGTATCTAAGTTTTTTTTTGGTTAAGAAACTCTGGACAGCACTTTTTTATTGGTGGATGAATGTATCCACCAATCAGCAAGAACAACCCAGGTTGTTCACCAAAAATGGTCCGGCATCTAAACTTACATTCTTGCATTTCAAATAAAGATACCAAGAGAATGAAGAAAAGTTGATAATAGGAGTAAATTAGAAAGTTGCTTAAAATGTCATGCTCTATCTGAATCACAAAAGAAAAAATTTGGGTTCAGTGTCCCTTTAATAATAGGGAATTGGTTAATTGTTTGTGGTCTAGATTGTGGTGATAGCTGTCACGCTTGGCCCCTGGGAAGCTCTTGCAGTCCTCTCTGTGTGCTTGATTGACAGGTAGTCTGAGCCGCCCCTTCCTGATGATGTCACGACCAGGCATTTTATTCCGGGCTTCCTGTTTCTTCAGTGCCCGTTTGTTTGTTCCTCTTTGTGGCTTCTGTGAGGAATTCGCCGTGGAAACTCTCTAACTGCTGATTTTCTGTTGCCAATCTCTTCAAAGACTGACTATGCTGGGTTAACCTTCAAACTTCCTGATTACCTGTTTCCAAACAATGCAAGTACTGTTTATTCTGTGAAACTCTCTAACTGCATGTTAACCTGCTGCCAAACTCTGCAAATACTTTTTACTCAGTGTAAACCTTCAAACTGCTTGATATCTTGTTGCCAAACACTGCAGGTACTGTTTATTCTGTGAAACTCTCAAACTGCATTTTTAACCTGCTGCCAAACTCTGCAAATACTGTTTATTCTGTGAAACTCTCAAACTGCATTTTAACCTACTGCCAAACTCAGCAAGTACTGATTAATCTGTGTTAACCTTCAAACTACCTGATATACTGTTGCCAGACTCTACAAGTATTGAATATTCTGTGTTAACCCTCAAACTGCCTGATAACCTGTTGCAAACTCTGCAAGTTCTGACTATTCAGTGTTAACCCTCAAACTGCCTGATAACCTGTTGCAAACTCTGCAAGGACTGACTATTCAGTGTTAACCCACAAACTGCCTGATAACCTGTTGCAAACTCTGCAAGGACTGACTATTCAGTGTTAACCCTCAAACTGCCTGATAACCTGTTGCAAACTCTGCAAGGACTGACTACACAGTGTTAACCCTCAAACTGCCTGATAACAAATTACCTACTCCTGCATTATTAACTGTTTCTTGTTTTGCCCTTCTTCTGTCTGAGTATAAGTGGACTATCCCTGCTCTCCTGATTCTGTGGAAGACATTTCCTGAAACCAGTTCCTTATTCAGAAGTCTATCTGGCTGTTATCTTTAATTACTTTGGACACAGGCTAACCCTGCTCCATATTGTGAGTACATTGTTCGCCCTAGCATTTGGGTCTTCTTCTGGACATTTCCTAACCTGACAGTAGCCAACAAAGGCTACCCAGTTGAGGGAATTTGACTAACTCTTGCTCAATCGCTATCCACGTTTTAGCTGTGGGGTTCCCATAGTGGCACCAGTCTATAATTCTGGCTAGAATAGTTGCAGTTCTATATGCTTGAAGGTCTGGGACCCCAAGGCCCCCTTGTTGTTTAGGTAAATATAAAATCATTTTTGCTACTCTTGGTGGCTTACGCTTCCATATGTAAGAGTTTAAGATATTCTGAAGTTGTGGGATATAGGATTTTGGTAGTGGTATAGTTACAGTTTGCAACACATATAAAATTTTATGGAGAAGTGTAATTTTAATAGCACTGACTCTACCTATCCAGGATATTGGTTTAAGGAGCCAATCACTGGACAGTGTATGGAATTCTCAGGTTAATTTTTTTATAATTAAGTTTAAATAGCTGTAAGGAATCAGGTGATAGGTAGATGCCTAGATATTTCAATGAATGATTGGTTATAATGAAGGGATAAATGTATTTCATCTTGTTTGACCATTTGCAAGGGGACTTATTGACATTAATAGAATAGTTTGAGAGTTTCCTGTATGCATTCAGAGTTTGCATGGTAGTGGGTAAGGAAGTTATGGGATTTGATAAAAATAAAAGGAGATCATCTGCAAATAAAGCCAATTTATGTGATTGAGATTCCAGAGGAATTCCTCTTATTTGAAGCTGTTGTCTAATATGTAAGGCCAAGATTTCTATTGAAATAACAAAAAGCAAACGGGAAAGGTGGCAGCCTTGCTGTGTTCCGTTTAAAATGGTAAAAGTCTCAGAAATGATTCCATTGACCCTTACTTTGGCCGAGGGTTGAGAGTATAGAGCAAAAATTTTACTTAGAAATTCACCCGGGAACTCAAATTTCTGCAGTGTAAGGAATAGGAAGGTCCAGTCCAGCCTGTCGAAGGTCTTTTCAACATCCGTCAACAGGAGGAATGAGGGGGTACGGTTTTTAGTGATATGGTGAATGAGGTGCAGACTTTTAATGGTATTATCCCTTGCTTCTCTACCCTGCACGAATCCCGATTGATCTTGGTGTATAATATGGGGTAGTATGGGGTTAAGTCTATTGGCAAGAATTTTTGAGTATAGTTTTAAATCCACATTAAGTAATGATATGGGTCTGAAGTGTGCTGGTTGATCTGGAGATTTCCCTGGTTTTGGGAGGACACTTAGATGTGCTTCTAGCATGATAGGGGGAATTGGATTATCTTTCTCTGTATTCTGAAAGAGTGCATGGAGATGCGGGCTAAGGAGATCGTTAAAAGTTTTATAATAGGCTCCAGAGAAGCCATCTGGACCTGGGCTTTTACCGGGTGATAAGGATTTGAATGCCTCTTTGAGTTTGTCAAATTCTGGGGGATTTGTAATGTGTTAAGGTATTTCTGACACTTTGCTTTGTGATCTGTCATATTTTTGTGAGGGAACAAATTATATGTTAGCATAATATTTTCAGAATATAGCTCCCATTTATATTGAGTTCTCTATACGTGTGCCATCCTGTTGAATTAGATGATGTATGTAGTTAGCATAATATTTTCAGAATATAGCTCCCATTGATATTGAGTCCTCTATACGCGTACCATCCTGTTGAATTAGATGATGTAGATGATGTTCTCCCCTGATAACACATTTGTGTGCTTCCCATTTTGTGCTTAAAGATATATCATGGGTTTCATTTTCTTGAAAATAATCTTGTATACTTTTGGTTATATGTTGTTTGGTTAAAGGATCTAATACTAAGGTGTCATCAAGTTTCCATTGGAATGGTCTAAGGGATCTAGTGGGCCACCTAAATGCAGAAATTACAATAATAGGTGATCTGCTAGAATGTAATCCAGCCGTGAATATGATTTATTGGGGTTGGAAAAGAAAGTATAGTCTCTTTTCGTTGGGTTAAGTTGTCGCCAGGTGTCATGTAGAGTTAATAGGTGAAGGTCTTGCAAAATTTGTTTATGAAATTTACATCTCAATTTGATGGTTTGGTTAGAGCTATCCATGTATGGGTCTAGTGGGATATTAAAATCTCCCGCTAGTATTAGGGCACCTTTTCTGAATTGGAGTATTGAGTTAGAAATAAAGCGAAAAAAATTATTCTGGGAAGAATTAGGGGCAAAAACATTAATAATGGTAACGGGTTTTCCATAAATGAGGCCCATCAAACCCAGATAACGACCTTCTTTATCCATATCTACTTTCAAAAGTTGGAAGGGGAGGGACCTGTGAATTAAAATACTAACTCTATTTTTCTTTTTATTTAGGTGACAACTGTGATAGTGTGTCGGGTATTGGGGGGAGAAGTACTTATGTATTGAAGATTTTTAAATGAGTTTCCTGAAATAATAAAACATCAAACTTATTGTGTTTATAGTCTTGCATTGCTCGTGACCGTTTCATTGGGGAGATAAAGCCCTTAACGTTTTGCTTTAGAAAAGATACTAATTGTGGGATGTTATCAGTCATTGCATATTTCTAAGAGATAATAGTAGTCTCTGGGCATTTCTGAACAGAATAGTGTCGATATTTGAAAGAATCTGTGTACCATTTCATGTAAGCAGGTAATAACAAAAAAACAATAAAACAATATTAACAACATTTGAATAGGATATGTCTTTCTAAAAAAACATATTAACATCATTATAAACAATGTGAGTTGAATAACAGGTGAACATTAAGAAATACCTTTTCTGAGGGTGAGAACCCAATCCCTTGGGTTCTAGTAAATTAAAGTTCCCATTTAGGGAAAACGTTTGGATTAATAACGTATTAACAGGGATAAACATGTAATTATTCAACATACCATTAGCTAGGAAAACTATGAAGGGTATGTAGGGGAGAACTGGGGTATCAATCTCTTCTCCGAAAGGATAGCATTGTATATTCAGAAAATGATTAATTAAAGTAGTATTTCACTTTCTGGCGAAAATGTAAAAGTTAGTAAATTCTGAGAAATAATATACGGCTAGATTATGAGTTTTGCGGTATGAGTGAAAAAAGCAGCATTAAGGCTCTTTTTCACTACCTCTGGTATTACCAGTCTTGCAGGTTTAGGAGTACCGCACACTTTTTTGGCCATAACGCAACGTAACTACCGCAGCTTTCAAAAAGTTTTTTTTCAATGGGACTTCCTTTGCGCTGGTATTACGAGTCTGCCTGCGAGGCCAAAAAGTCAGCGGTACACCCTAAAACTTCAAGATACCATAAACTGAAAGTCAGTAGTTATGAGTTTTACACTTCAAAATCGTAACATAAAACTCATAACTAAAGTGCTAAAAAGTACACTAACACCCATAAACTACCTATTAACCCCTAAACCGAGGCCCTTCCGCATCGCAAACATTATAATTAAATTATTAACCCCTAATCTGCCGCTCCGGACATCGCCGCCACTAGAATGAATATATTAACCCCTAGACCGCAGCACTCCCGCATCACAAACACTAGTTAAACATTATTAACCCCTAATCTGCCACCCCTAACATCGCCGCCACCTACCTACATTTATTAACCCCTAATCTGCTGCCCCCAACGTCGCCACCACTATACTAAATTTATTAACCCCTAAACCTAACCCTAAGTCTAACCCTAACCCTAACACCCACTAACTTTAATGTAATTAAAATAAATCTTAATAAAACCTACTATTAATAACTAAATAAATCCTATTTAAAATGAAATAATTACCTATAAAATAAACCCTAAGCTAGCTACAATATAACTAATAGTTACATTGTATCTAGCTTAGGTTTTATTTTTATTTCACAGGCAAGTTTGTATTTATTTTAATTAGGTAGACTAGTTAGTAAATAGTTATTAACTATTTACAAACTACCTAGCTAAAATAAATACAAATGTATCTGTAAAATAAAACCTAACCTGTCTTACACTAACACCTAACCTTACACTACAATTAAATAAATTACATAAATTAAATACAATTAACTAAATTACAAAAAACTCCACTAAATTACACAAAATAAAAAAAGAAATTATCAGATATTTAAACTAATTACACCTAATCTAATAGCCCTATCAAAATAAAAAAGCCCCTCCCAAAATAAAAGAACCCCTAGCCTAAACTAAACTACCAATAGCCCTTTTGCGGGGCCTTTTGCGGGGCAGTGCCCAAAAGAAATCAGCTCTTTTACCTGTAAAAAAAAATAAAAACAACCCCCCAACAGTAAAACCCACCACCCACACAACCAACCCCCCAAATAAAATTGTAACTAACTTCTGCCGCTTTGTTGAAGACTTCTGCCGGCTTCGTTGAGGATGGATGTCAGGTCTTCAAAAACTGTAAGTGGATCTTCAGGGGTTAGTGTTAGGCTTTTTTAAGGGTTTATTGGGTGGGTTTTATTTTTAGATTAGGGTTTTGGGCGGAAAAAGAGCTAAATGCCCTTTTAAGGGCAATGCCCATCAAAATGCCCTTTTCAGGGCAATGGGGAGCTTAGGTTCTTTTAGTTAGTATTTTATTTAGGGGGTTGGTTGTGTGGGTGGTGGGTTTTACTGTTGGGGGGTTGTTTGTATTTTTTTTTACAGGTAAAAGAGCTGATTTCTTTGGTGCAATGCCCCGCAAAAGGCCCTTTTAAGAGCTATTGATAGTTTAGTTTAGGATAGTTTTTTTTTTATTTTGGGCGGGGGGGGGGGCTTTTTTTTATTTTGATAGGGCTATTAGATTAGGTGTAATTAGTTTAAATATCTGATAATTTCTATTTTTATTTTGTGTAATTTAGTGTGTTTTTTTGTAATTTAGTTAATTGTATTTAATTTATTTAATTTATTTAATTGTAATGCAAGGTTAGGTGTTAGTGTAAGACAGGTTAGGTTTTATTTAGCTAGGTAGTTAGTAAATAGTTAATAACTATTTACTAACTAGTCTACATAGTTAAAATAAATACAAACTTGCCTGTGAAATAAAAATAAAACCTAAGCTAGATACAATGTAACTATTAGTTATATTGTAGCTAGCTTAGGGTTTATTTTATAGGTAAGTATTTGGTTTTAAATAGGATTTATTTCGTTATTAATAGTAGGTTTTATTTAGATTTATTTTAATTACATTAAAGTTAGTGGGTGTTAGGGTTAGACTTAGGGTTAGGTTTAGGGGTTAATAAAGTTAGTATAGTGGCGGCGACATTGGGGGCGGCAGATTAGGGGTTAATAAGTGTAGGTAGGTTGCGGCGACATTGGGGGCGGGAGATTAGGGATTAATAACATTATGTAGGTGTCAGCGACATTGGGGCAGCAGATTAGGGGTTAATAAGTATAATGTAGGTGTTGGCGATGTTGGGGGCGGCAGATTAGGGATTAATAAATATAATGTAGGTGTCGGCGATGTCGGGGGCGGCAGATTAGGGGTTAATAAGTGTAAGATTAGGGGTGTTTAGACTCGGGGTTCATGTTAGAGTGTTAGGTGTAAACATAAATTTTATTTCCCCATAGGAATCAATGGGGCTGTGTTACGGAGCTTTACGCTCCTTTATTGCAGGTGTTCATTGATATCTATGGGGAAATCGTGCACGAGCACGTAAAACCAGTTTACCGCCACTCACCGCAGCGCTGGTATTGTAGTGTGCTCAATTTTGCTCTACGCTCACTTTTTGTCTGCTAATGCCGGGTTTTCGTAAACCTGTATTACCAGCGCTTTAGGTAAGTGAGCGGTGCAATAACTTGCAAGTTAGTACCAAGCAGCTCTTACCGCAAAACTCATAATCTAGCCGATAATTACTTCATTGTTATTATCTAAAGGAAGAGAACACTTAAACATTTTTTATATACACAAATGTATGGAAATACAGGAGTAGAATAAGGTGAATCCTGTTAGATATGTCTAACTTCAACCTGTGGCCACAGGAGTAAAGTCCCAATTTTCTTAGTCTCACAGAGTATACGAAGCGATGGATAAATTGGTGATGTAGGTACCAAGTTACCATAGTGATTTATGGCACTAAGTGGTGGGAAGTCCCTAAGATTTATGTCTCTTGTAATGTACAGTGTGCCATTTGTCTCTTTGTGGTTTCGGTTTATCCTGACGTGATGTAGCTCGATCCAATGTAGAAGGTTTGTTTGATGGTGGATCTATCTGAAGATCATTACCGAAATCTTCTGCATCCTCAGGATCCTTGCATGTTATTCTTTGCCCCTCTCTGATGACTATAATGGAGCATGGGAAGCCCCATCTGTAGGTTATAGAGTTGGCTCTAAGATGTGCAGTCAAAAACTGGAACTCTTTTCTTCACATAAGTGTGCGCGGTGCCAAGTCAGGAAAAATTTGAACAGATTTTCCTTGAAATCTGATTGATTTATGTTTTCTTGAGTATTGTAGTATTTCTTCTTTCTGTTTGTAATCCTTAAAGCGTATGATTGCATCTCTTGGGTTTTCATTTTCTGGGGGTTTGGGCCTTGGAGCTCTATGAGCTATGTCTAGGGATATGGACGGATCAAATTCTACTCCTTTCAGATAGGAGAATAACTCTGAGAGATATGTAGAGAGGGAGGCTGACAGAATGGCTTCTGGGATTCCCTGTATTCTCAGGTTTCATCTACGCTCTCTGTTTTCGAAATCTTCGAGTTTGCCGTGCAATTGCATAATTGCAGTTTCTAGTCCTTTGATAATTTGTTGCATAGTAGATATCTCATTTTGATTGGTTTCCATTTCTTCTTCAATGAAATTTATTACCAAGTTAAGCAATCTCCTCTTTTATGCATAAACGTACTGGTTCATCAATATCTTCTTCTTCTGGGTCTGAAATAGGAGAAGTGGGCCTAGAGAGTGTTGGTAGATTTTTATTAGTGTTGTTAGTTCTGGAATCTGCGACTTTAAAAAAGGAATTCCTTATTGGGGTAGAACTTGGTAACGCTTTTATCAGTTTGTCTTCTTTAGTGAGTCGTTTTGGAGATATGGTAGAAGGATAGCTGTATGCCTTTATTTTAAAAATTAGGAGTCAACCTTCCTCCCTAGTTCTAGTTCTGTCACGAAAGGCAGTAATTGATGAGTAGAATGAAACAGAAAAGAAGCATTAAAGAGATTAAATACACAGCTTTCAGTGTGCAGTGATCTCCAAGTATATGTGTTTAATTTCCTTTATGTTGCTAAAATGCCACAACTATATTCATATTATTACCCAGTGGGTTAATCAAGAAATGTTGAGTGGTATAAAGGGTTATATGGTGTATTATTATCCTCTGAGAGAAGTAATAACTACTGCGTAGTAAAGTTTTTAAGATGGTGCCCTTTCTTTTTGGAAAACTGTGGAAAGTGATATTTATTAGGGTCACATGGCTGGATGCTTATAGGCTAATTAAAGGTGAAGTTCATGTTAAGGATATCTTCCATTTTTCATCATATTTGAAAATCTTTATCCATTATTCTTTCGATATCTCCCATGAGGTAAATAAGGTATGTCGCTAGGAGGTTATTTCCCCTTAACCATAATAGGGTTATCTGCTTATGTCTGTATGTTTAAACAGTAAATTCTCATTGTGCTTGAGATTTTACCTTCCAGAATCAGAAGTCGCATTGCTTCAAAACTGAGATTTAGAGCGCTGTGGAATGCGGGCTGGTGCAATCCATGGGTTTCACATGTGTAGCAGAAATTCAGTCTGTGTAGCAGGCCCTGATACAACCTCCGATGCTGGCGGTCTGCGTTAAGAGGTATTTCTTTATCCGATATTCCGGATAGGTAGTCACATGTTCCTAGCTCAAGAAGCTACAAACTGGGGTGTGTGTGAGTCGATTAATCCTCAGTTTGATTGCTCTAAGGGGAGCCGGTCCACGGAGCTCACTCAGTGTGCAGCCATTTCCTTTGCTGGCCGGCTCTGCCCTCTATTTTAAAATCTTTTTTAGTAAAATAATTTATTATTTTTAATTGAAAAAATACTTATAAGTAATAAACTAAGCTTAAAGCAATAGACATTGGCATTTTATATATTGTTTACCATCACTTTAATAAACTTTGACAAATATTTATATACCAAATCGAATATATTGGACTGCTATATAGTGCCTTGGTTGTTTTTAAAAAAAAAAAAGATTACATATGAGGCGTTGCCCGCAAAAGCCGGCGATGACGGTTTTTACGCGGTTTTGCTATCACATATACGGCGCCGTATATAAATGCGGCGTGTATATTTCACCCATCGCCCGCAATTTTTACTCCCATAAGCTAACATAGAACCGTGTTGCAAATCGGTATCACATATTCAGCGCAAGGACTTACGCGGTGAAAATGGAAAAATTACTTGCGCTGAGTATGTGAGCACCGTAGCCCCCTGAAAATATTAACTAACACCTAACGCATATGCAATATCTATCTACCTGTCAACTGCCAATCGCCACCGCAATAACTAAATAAATGTATTAACCCCTAATCCGTTAAACCCACCACAACACAATATACCTAATAAAATGATTAACCCCTAATCTGCCATTCACCAACAACACAAGTACCCAAATTAACCTATTAACCCCTAATCCGCCAACCCCCACATCGCAATCTAACTTTATAAATGTATTAACCCCTAATCTGCCAACCCACCACAACATACCTAATAAAATGATTAACCCTTAATCCGCCATTCACCCACAACGCATGTACCCTAATTAACCTATTAACTACTAATCTGCCAAACCCCCACAATGCAATTACCCTAATTAATCTATTAACCCCTAATCCACCAAGCCCCCATAATGCAAATAACTAATTTAATTACTAAGCCCCCTAACCTAACAACCACTAAATTACAGTAAAAATTAAAAATCCAAACAGTACTTAGAAAAATAAAGCTAGGATTAATTTAAAATAAATTAATCTAAAATTACCAAAAATAAAAAGTCTAACATGCAGAAAATAATAAACAAAATTATCCAAAATAAAAAAAAATTAAACCTTATCCCTATGAAAATAAAAAAGCCCCCCAAAATAAAAACACCCCCTAATCTAATGCTAAACTACCAATAGCCCTTAAAAGGGTTTTTTGTAGGGCATTGCCTTAAGTTAAACAGTTCTTTTGCATTTAAAAAAATTCTAAGTCCCCCCCTAACAGTAAAGCCCACCACACACCAAACCCCCCAAAATACATAAACCTAACACTAAAAAAAATTAAACTACCCATTGCCCCTAAAGGGGCATTTGTATGGCCATTGTCCTTAAAAGGGCATTCATCTCTTTTACAATTGTCCATTAAAACCCTGATCTAAAAAAAACCCACACAAAAAATAAAAAAAATCCTAACTCTAACCCCCAAATATGTACTCACCATTCCTGAAGTCTGGCGGAGATGGTCCTGTTCCA